>NC_136488.1:169278446-169325946 GCF_053919585.1 Euprymna scolopes | reverse complement strand
CTCTCTGCTTATCTCAGCATTGATTCCAGTCGTCCTAGATTTCTCCTTGCCACTGGACCCAAACTGCCGATTCAAAAGAGGTGCGGTTACAAACCCTTGCCTCACAACGACACGCGCAACTACCCCTACAGAGGGGTATCGTTTGTCTTTCGAGACTGAACGGAGGTATTGGAATAGTGATAACATTAACTAACGAAAAGTATAATCATAATAGTAATAGAATACAAAAGAATACTACTACTACTACTACTACTACTAATAATAATAATAATAATGAATAGAATAATAAATCCAAATAATAAAAATATGAAGAATGTGGAAAAGTGAAATAGTACTATTAGTAAAATATTAGGATTAATAATAACAATACAAAATCCGCCATCAAAACTAATATGGAAATAATAATAATAATAATAATAATAATAATAATAATAATAATAATAATAATAATAATAATAATAATTATAACAATAATAATAATAATAATAATAATGTTATAGTTTCAGTCTCAACTGGCATCACACTAAATATTTCAGGAGAATAAAACGACTGAGAGTAATAAAAACACTAATGTGACAATATATATAAACGTAGAAAGTCATAATAGTAGTATTAGTAAAAATAATAGCAATAATAACGATCCAAAATTCCTACAACTGCGTTTGATTTGTAAAGTAAATAATGATTTTTATTGAAGAATAACTTCAAAACGCACTAAAAATATAATACGATATCTCAGAATATGTAAATTTATATGTTTTATATATGCGAAAGCGATACTTCGAAAAGACGATCTCATAATCTGAAGAGTGAAAATTTCTATTCTTAAATTGTATTGTATTTGTATTTGTATTTGTATTGTATTGCATTGTATTGCCGGCTATTCTCACATTCTGCTAAACTACAAATGAAACGATGACTAAATGTGCGTAATCTCGCGTGAAAACACGCTGCAGTATTACTTGAAATAGTGAGTGCGAGCGATTTGCATAGAATGGACTTGTTAGTTCCTATAGCGTCGGTAGTTACACAGAAAAATCACTTATTAATATAGAGACATGTCGTAGTCAGATTGTTAGGGGTATTGACTATTGCTTCGGACGTTGTAAGTTCGATCCCGGGCTTGGAATAATTGCTGGTGAAAGCACACTGACACGCTGGGATATAGTGAAAAATCTGTTTGTTGATGATTATATAAACGCCCCTCCTCATTGTTGGGTTGTACTACATAAGCGTAGTAGAGAGCATTTTGTAAATAAAAATGAATAGAGCACTGTACGAGTGACAGTCAATGTTGTATAAAGTATTGTTAGATATTGTCGTAGGTGCCAATCGTATGGCCTGTTGTTTGAAGCATATATCAACTCCAACTTGGAATAGGTGCTGGTGTAGTCACACTGAAGTGATACAGCGAATCATTCTTTCTACAGATGCATATATATACATACATATATATACATATATATATATATATTAATATATATATATATATAGTCTTTGAAGTTTTTAACATTTGAAACCATACAAAAAATTATTTTTTATCATTCGTTAAAAAAACATCTAGTCAGTAAGTCATTTAATCACCTGCAATCACTGCATCAACTCTCAAATTTACTATAATACCAATTTTTTTATTTTTCAAGGGATCATCAGTTGTTTACCATGAAACTTCTGATTAGTTAAGGGCATAATATATATATATATCTATATTTTTATAAAGTAATAGGGTTCGTGTGTTTCTGTCTGTGTGTACAGCTCTCCACCATCAACGAAATATAAAGGAGGTAAGAGGGTAGATCTCTCCTGGTAGAGAAACATTAGAACCCATTTCAGGATGTTTCTGTTATAGGAGACATAAGAATCTTTGCCTAATTTCTTTATATACTATTCTACAAACAACCCCCATATCGAATGACTTATGCTCATTTGCATATCACATTATATTAAATCTCTTTAACTAATTACCTCGACCTTATTACATATTGGAAATATTCTAATCATTTCAACTGTACTATTTACAAAATCTATTTAACATTTAATCTATCTTCTATCTTCTATCTATCTATATCTATATCTATCTTCTATATATCTATAAAAACAGAGATGTGTGTGTGCCACAGACGATTTCTGATTGGTTAATCCAATAATCACATCTCCTAAAAAACAATCGTTTCTACGCTCTTACCTTTACCATAAAATATTATGGCTTTATTTATTGTCCATCTTGGAAGGGTTTAATTTTTTAATAACTTGTTATTTACAAATTAAAAAAATACGAAACTATTATACGAAACTAAACTACACGAAATACGCGCACACACGCACACACACACGTTCACTACCGTCACGTTGTTATGGCAACCAAACCCGCTGACTTCTTTTTCTCATTTCACTCGTGGTCTTAAATTCATTTCGGGTTTGTATTACTGTACACATAGATTCGAATAAGTTGCCAAAAAACAAATATATAACAAATAAATGTTATCAAAGGCAAATTTTTCGTGTTTTTATTCAATTTAACATGTTTATTCAGCTCGAAAAACATACAGTGTTTACCGATGTATTGGAAAATTCAAGATGGCGGCCGATTCTCTCTTTAACACGGAAAGTTTGGAAAAAGGTGTAATAAATAAAAAAACGGTTAAAATACTGTTAAAAACTCGCTCAATATATGTTACCGTGACATAGGTTGACATATATTCGGCGGGTTTTTAATAGTATTTTGTGTAGTTTTTTATTTATAACACCTTTTCCCAAACTTACGGTGTTAAAGAATGTGTGAGACGCCATCTTGAATTTTCCAACACATCGGTAAACACTGTATTCTTTTCGAGCTGAATAAACATGTTAAATTGAATAAAAACACGAAAAATATATCCAGTTTTTATCGGTTTTTTACCTTCTCTGCAGAAGTACAAAAAAAAAAACAAACAAAGAAAAAAACGGAAGGTACTTTTACAGAATGTTAAACTAACCCTAACCGATGTTTTATGTTTAGTTTAGGAAAAGTCAGAAGAAATAAAAGTCATTATTGCATGAAATATACGTATTTAGTTGAAGTATTGTTTATGTCAATTCTTTCGAAGAAATTTAGCAAGAATACCTGTAAACCAGGAAATCGGTAAAATATCATCATGGATGAATACTTGTCTATTATAATTTCTACCCTTGACAAAAACTTAGCCATAACAAAAGAGATTTATTGTTTAGATTGTTTTTGAGATTGATTTCTAAAAAGATATTTTATAAATAAAATCGACTTTAAACTTAAAGACTTAAATTACAATAATTGAATTTAAACATTCTTATTTCAATATTTGGCACATAACACCTGCAAAAATGATCACAATGTCAGGATTTCATTTTATTTCAGAATCGATGGCAAATACTAATATTTAACATTAGTTTATCATTTAAGCCGATAAAAAGCCCTTTTTTTCCGAGTCATAAAAGGATTTGGAGTTTCCTAATCAACCTTTCGGGTGCAGTTGCACGCTCTCAAAATAACTAAAGTGTTGGATTTAAAAAAATTGGTTCATTAAAACTAAACAGGTTTAGTTTTAATAAAAAAAATTTTTTTTTTAAAAATCGCTTTGGTAATTAGATATGTCATGGTTATCCCTAATCGCTGAATAAAACCGCTAACGAGTTGAATGATTACGACATAAAATTAAACTCGGGTTCCTGAAACGGAAACTTCGTTTGTTTTTGTTTTTTTCTTATCAATATATTTACATTGTTATTTTGTTTTCATTTTCAATCATTCGAACAGTTTTCTTTTTCAAGTAATCCAAGTTACAAAATTCCCACTGTTTACTATGCTAAAATCACAATGACTAATGTATACCTATTAACCCTTATCCTTGAGTGGCCTCTGGGCCTTGATAAGTGGTGACACCCATATAAAAAAAAAAAAAATCACTCGAACAGTTTTCTTTTTATAATGTACAGTTTTAAAAGTTTAAAAACGATATAGTTTTTACTTCAGGAAAATTAATGGGTCAGTTTTTACGATGTGCCCTGTTAAAATACTGTTAAAAACTCGCTCAATATATGTTACCGTGATATAGGTTGACATATATTCGGCGGGTTTTTAATAGTATTTTGTATAGTTTTTTATTTATAACACCTTTTCCCAAACTTACGGTGTTAAAGAGGGTGTGAGACGCCATCTTGAATTTTCCAACACATCGGTAAACACTGTATGTTTTTCGAGCTGAATAAATATATTACATTGAATAAAAACACAAAAAAGATATCCAGTTAGGTAGAAAAGTAACTTATCTTGCCTTTGATAACATTTATTTATATATTTGTTTTTTACTATTTTTTCGAATCTATGTGTACAGTAATCTTGCCAGGATGCGGAGGAAAATGAATGAAGGGGGAGGGGAATAAAATAAAAACATTTTGGAAACAGAGTAAGTTTGAAAGAATTGCTTTGCACAGAAAGAAATTAATGAAAAAATAAAATTAAATTTCTTTTCTTTCTTGATTTTTTTTTTAGTTTTTTATGAAAAAGGAAGTCAAAATTAAGACTATAAAAAACAATTTTTATTAAGAGCGAACCTCAGTCGTCAGGTCTGTAAAAAAAAGACGTGGAATAATAAATGTTTTCTAATACAAATTGTTTTTACTTATGTGTTCATTTGTCTCTTTGAAGTTCGTTTGTTTAATATATCGGTTTGCAATATAATTTTGTCACTCTGTCAGACTCAAATTTTAAATCTATATATCTATAAAAGTGAAAGTGTGTGTGTGTGTGTGTGTGTCTGTGTACATTTCCCTACGAAATAACTCTGTCAATTTTTAGTCTACAGACTCGAAATTTGATATACAGGGTACTGAGATTTGGAAAAATCTATGTGATCGGTTTTTAGCCAGAAATTTGGCGATTAAGGGGTCAAAGTTCAACGATTTGAGCTTTGAGAACTCTACCAAACTTCTCCGACAATTTTGGGTCTACACACTTTAAATTTTAGATATAGCTTCCGTGGACATGGATCTAACTTAATAACAATTTGAGTCCAAAACAATAAATTTTCAGGGGTCATAATAGGGGTCAAAGTTTAAAAAATTACCCCCTTTTTTTTTGCTCAGCATACACCTCCAAACACCCGGGCAACGCCGGGCACCCATGCTAGTATATATATATATATATATATATATATATATATATATATATATATATGCATGACCCCGGAAAATTCAGGAGTTATCACCCTTGAATACCTATAACTTGGTATACACAAAAACACAGACACACACAGACACAGACACACATAAATATATATATTTCTGTAGAATAATATTTTTTCTAATTATATATCAAATAAGCTCAATGAGAATACAGATTAATATATAGAATAAATGACAAAAATTTATATTCCAAAATACATGATGTTGATAATTTTTTATTTTATTCCTTTACATCAATTGATTTGTACAGTTCTTGATAGTGTCTGTTTCGTAGCACAAAATCAATCACTTAATTATTATATCAATTAGTGAATCTATTTTGCCCTTAACTCATCAGAAGAAATAGCGACAATCAATCCATCAAAAGGAATTAAAATTTGATACGACATGGTGAGAATCCGGAAATTTGGAAGAGAAGCTGCAGTTACCTTTATATTTTACCATTACGTCATCTTTTAATTTCTTTTGGTGGATTGATTGTTGCTATTTCTTCTGATTAGTTAAGGGCATAATAGATTCACTAATTGATATAATTATTAAGTGAATGATTTTGTGCTACGAAACAGACATTGTCAAGAACCGTAAGGATCAATTGATGTAAAGGAATAAATATAAAATTGTCAACATCATATATTTTGGAATACAATTTTTTGTCATTTATTCTATATATTGCTCTGTATTCACATTGAGCTTCTTTGATATATAATAAGAAAAATATTATTCTACAGAAATAAATATATATATATATATATATATATTTCGGATTGGCGCACACTACTCGAATTATAGGCTAAGCTTTCTGGCGTGAGATCTTAAGATGCGTAAACTTAGTGTTTATGACGAAATGCTTTCTGGTTCCTCTTCTTTCACTCCGTTTTTTCCTGTTCCTTTCCCTGCACCTTTAAATCCCTTCTTTAATCGCACTATGTTTTCACAAGGCCATAATTACTTATAAAGGCCAGCAGGCCACTTGAGAGAATTGGTGTCTGGGTGTAAGGCATTCATCGAGACAACAGTAATCATCGTTAGCTGAGGTTGGTAGAATCTGATTATTTAAGAAGTTACTCAAGAAGAACTTGTTTATATTGAACTTGAAGACGACCATGTTGTCAACTATAAAGCAAGTTAGCAGAACAAAGCTCCGCTGGTGTGCCGTTCTAAAAGGGGTATCGTTTACTGATGGGATTTTTCTCCCCCACCCACTCCGCTATATTCCCATCCATTCCTTCTTCATTCGTCTCCCTTTGTTTTAATAAATTTGTTAAATTACGGACACTACACATGACTAGCTCTTCTCATTTGATAAGGTATTTTTGGGTTGAAATGAATTTATAATAAAATCTGGCTGATTGTTGTGGTTGTTTTTTTTCTTTCAACTTTTATTTTACGGTCTCCATATCCTTGACCCCCAGAGGTACATAGGCCATTCACAACTTTGTAGATGCTTCTGTAGCGAGTTCTTTCTTCAGTGTGAGAGTGCTGGCTTCACGCATAACTTTCCCAGAACGCTCTGATACTCACGATGTACCTTCTGATTCTCATCAAAATCTCCCACTTAATATTTTCTACGGAAAATGATATATCCTTTATGGATATATATATAGATATAACATTTTCTTTATTATTCTCCCTCACACACACACACACACAACACACACACACACACACACACACACACACACACACACACACACACACACACACACACACACACACACACACACACACACACACACACACATATATATATATATATATATATATATATATATATATGGCCTTATACCATACAGTCAAATGCAGCAACACCGCCCTGACCTACAGGACATTTTTAACCATGGAGGAGCAGTTTATCCCAAACACATTCCGAGAAAAAGTCACACCACAAGACACAGAGGAGCAGAAGAAAATAAAAAAGCCCTAAACATATCAAAACTACACGCTGAAATCGATATACAGGAAGACAGAAAGGAATACACAAAAATCGACGATAAAATACTTACCGACATTGGAATTTGGGAGTCTGAATGCAGAGAGGAGGGGGAAAAATCCCCAAGAATTATCGAAAGGAAGATAATCTGGCTGAAAAACCTACCAGAAAAAGAAAAAAACGAACAAGTACCGAACATGACCAGACAAACCAACCAAAAACAAAACAATCATACCCGATTTAAACAACTGGAGAGATTTCAAAACAAAGCTAAGAAACTAGACACACATCACTCACAAACACAACAGACCCAAAAACACACAAGGAAACGACCGTAACATATTCAGACCATACATCAATCCCCACCAACAAGCTCAACCAAAATTCTCATCAAGAACACCACACATCTACACAAGAAAACAGACACCATACAAACACAAATACTACTACCAAAATGCTCCAAAAACAACATATCAACAACCAACAACCCACCACCACATGACAATACTAAAAATACAACCTCCCACAACAATAAGAAAATAGTTACTACCAACCACGTTACCCAACTTAGTCAAGAACCCACTATCTCTTACCCTACCCCACCCACACAAACCACCAAAAAATCCCCCTACTTAACAACCCCAACCGAAACAACCCAATGGAACAAAATCACCCCTATAGATACCACCTAACACAAAACAGTCCTTACAACACCCACCCCCAGTACCCCACAGTACAAAACCGACGCCCAAAATACCTCCACACAAACATAACCAATCCAAATACCCCAGGTACTTTCATAACCCATACATCCCTACAAAATGACACAATCAACCTCCCATCCGGAACCACGAAACTAACGACCCACACAATCATTTTTTAGGGATCCCTTACAACATGACAACACCAGACTAGACAACAAAAAACCCAAAGTCATTAACCTATCTACAGAGACACTTACAAAGGACGAAATTGAAGTACTAAAACTAGGCCTCAAATTCTGCCCAACTCTCAAAAGTAACATAGCAGAGTTAAAGAAAGACCTTAAAGAATTTGAACGCAAATTTAGACTCATAGATATACTTAATGACAGAGATAACACAACAGACGATTCTCTAGTGAAAAATCAACATACTTCCCCAACAAACATAACAACACAAAAGAACTAAATACTTTTTTGAAAGGCTCTGGAACCTCAGCCCCCAACAAAAAGAAAAAAAACCCAGCAGTAATCTAACACAAAAACAAAATCAAGCACTTAAAAAAACCCGACACAATAACAACTTAGTTATAAAGGAAGCAGGCAAATGTAATGAGGTGGTTATCATGAATAAGAACTTCTATAAAACAAAAATTTTAGAATCACTAGGGAACGAAAATTTTTACAAACCAAATATAACATAGACGACACAACCATATATAAAATAACAAAACTCTGCACAACATACAACAGAATATTAACTAAAATGGAAAAAGACTTCCTTACAAACTTCACAACGAAACCAAACATCTTCTATGGACTACGCAAAATACACAAGTCTAACCAGGTAAGACATGCCATCAACATACAAAAGTCGGAGTACATATGCACCCCAAACCCCAACGACCTCACATTCAGACTCATAGTAGCAGGACCATCATGCCCAACAAGCAGACTTAGCAACCTAATAGATATATTATGACAGCCCTTCACCAATCTAGTCAGAAGTTTTGTAAGAGATGGCACACACTTCCTTAGCTCCTTACCACAAACAGTAGACTATGGGACAGTACTAGCAACATTCGATGTTAGCAGCCTATATAGCAATATCCCACACAACCTAGGAAAAGAAGATATCTCATATGTGATTGACAAACATACACAGACTTTACACCCCAGATTCAATAAACAGTTCGTGATTTATAGCATTGACATAATCCTCAATAACAACTCCGTCCAATTCAATAATGACAACTACATCCAAATACTAGGCACAGCAATGGGTACTAAAATGGCACCGACATATGCCACCCTTACACTCGCCTTCCTAGAAGAGACCCTTTATGAAAGGATAGAGCAAAAACACGGGCACAATATAAAAACACTCTTCATAAAATTTTGGAAAAATACCTAGACGACTGCTTTATCCTCTGGAGAACCACGTGGGGGTATCAGAGAACTCCACACTTTGCTACAAAATCTACACCCAAAACTAAACTTCACACTCGAAAAAAACCTAACAGAACTACCTTTCTTAGACATTCTAGTAACAATAAAAACAACAACATAATCACAGACATCTACCCCAAACGTATAGACACTACACAATACCTCCACTTCAAAAGCCACCATCCTAAAAACTGTCTAAAATCAATACCCTACTCCATAGCACGTGGAGTCTGCACCATAGTAACACACAGACACCTCCGTTCGACTAGACTGAATGAACTACAAATAACACTGCGGAAAAGAGGATATCCGCTACCACTAATACAGAAAGGTAT
Source organism: Euprymna scolopes (assembly GCF_053919585.1). Lineage (NCBI taxonomy): Eukaryota > Metazoa > Mollusca > Cephalopoda > Sepiida > Sepiolidae > Euprymna > Euprymna scolopes. The sequence goes on along the minus strand of NC_136488.1, from coordinate 169,316,333 downwards.
TGAACTGGCTAAAAAATTCCAAGAGACCAACTAAGAATCCCAAAAGAACACAACAAAGAACACATTTTAGCATAGTCTCCACAAACAACCCATACCTATTTACACAGATAACAAAAATACTTATCCTTCTCAATCAGAACGACAAACTAAATAACATACTTAAAACAACAAAAATAATAAAAGGCAAACGCCAACCCAAAAACTTAAAACACATCCTAACTTCCTCAAAACTCGTTCCACACACTACAAAAGGGGTTAAAAAATGCAACAAACCCCGATGTGGAGTATGTGACATAATAATAGAAGGTAACACATACACATTCAAAAACCCAACACAAACATTCAAAATAGAAAAAGGATCTAAATTGCACCACCAGAAATGTAGTATATGCACTAAGATGCACAGCATGCAACAAATCTTACATAGGCGCCACCAAAGATTTCAGCAATAGAGTGGCCTTACATAAGAGCAACATCAAAATTGCAGATAACAGACACCTCTATGTATATATATAACGACGCTCTAGTCGTCTGAATTTAAGGCCCGTAAGAAATACGCTTAATAGTTTACAGTTGAGAAGGCTTTGTATAGGACGATCTATGCTTTTAAGAATGACTGCTAACCCCAGTCGGCTCAAATGGTTGCCACAAAACAAGGCTGAGAGTAGGTCTAAGAATTTATATCAGTTTTTCTTCTCCTAAATGCATATCTTAATCAAGACTGAGGGTGTTTCCGTTCCATAAGTACTTCTTTTATTGCGCCTCAGATACTTACCCAAAATTTCTATTTCCCGTGCATTTCATTCAGCGCATAGTATTCCCAAATAGTTACCCATTTTGTACTAGGCAGGCTAATCGTTGTTTATATATATATATATATATATATATATATATATATATATATAGTCTAAAGAAGCTTTGAATAAAAAAATGCAAAAATAAAGTATGCAGTTTAGAAGTATAGGAAAAACATATTAATTTTAACCTATCGCAAACTTTGCACCTATATAATCTGATTTCTATAAAGTTTATAATGTCAAAAAGGATGCATTTATATATGGATGAAAAAAGGCCTAACTAAAATTGTTAAAAAGAAATATACTTAGCACTCGCAAAATCTGCAATTTTAAATCATAATTTAACTACTTAAGGACGAAAAGAGAATATATATATATATATATATATATATATATATATATACATATATATATAAAGATAAATTTGCTTCACTTTCTCTCTTTGCCCCTCACACATACACACACATTCTCTCTGTCTGTCTGTCTGTCTGCCTGTCTCCCCCTCTCTCTTTCTTTCTCTCTCTCTCTCTCTCTCTCTCTCTCTCTCTCTCTCTCTCTGTGTATGCAAGTTTGTTCTCTCAGAAATGATTGAGTCAGTTTTTTTTTAAATTTTACTCGAAGGTACCTGATGTGTCTAAAAGTGTTCTTATAAAGATTTTGTATAAGGATGCGTGTAATCAGTATCGAAAATAGAAAGTTCGATTTTGGTAAAAATTATCACTTTTATAAAATCTTACACAACAAAATAATAAGAATAAAATCAACTGTAGATTCTTTTACAAGACATGTACGCGTTCAAAATGAATGTTTCTGTTTAGAGCACAATTGAACCATGATACTTGATATTCACATATTAAACTTTAAGTGAAGGTTTTATTTACAGATAATTTTATATAATCAACAGTAGATTCTCTACAGTGCAATATACACTACAATGCATTGTGGACTAAGTCAGTGCGAGGAAGTATGTGAAGGAGAACACTCTAAGATAAAAAAAAATTAACAACAGAACCTCGCATTTGATATATGTGCTGGTCGTACGTAGATAAGTAAATAAACGCAGGAAACTAATAAATATAAAGCGAATAACAAGAAACAAAAACAGACAAATAAATGGTTGGAATAATTTACGAACCAAAACTAAATAACCGCCATTCTCATGACATATAGCATTGCATTTAATTTATAAGTAGATAGCTTGTATGCTTACAAGACTCTGTTCTCATGTATATAAGGTCTTCCCAGGCGGGATTTTGCTTGGATAACCTTGCATGAGGTTAGTTTTCACTACAAGTCAACTCTGAATAAACATTCAAAATAACAGTATTCAAAGTTCCAAATAACATTCTCTTAGTGTGTCTATCTTATACTGGCTAATACGAAAATTAGTGCACCAATGTTGTCTGTATTAAATATTTATACGCAACCAGACTAGATGAATTATTCTTATCCCGATATCAAGTAATACCAAGAGACTATAAGAAACAACGTACAATGTAGTTAACTAGTAAGAGAAAAATTAATATTACTAACTTCTTTACTAATTTCTTTACTGAGTCAACAGTTGAAAGATAAATCAGAACGTTACTGGAATAATCAAATAACTATGCATCTTTTATAAAGATAAGGTGTCAGCCCCAGGATAGATTTTGAGAACTTTAAACAAACAACATAGAAGGGTGGAAGGTGCAGCTGTATATTTTTTTGTCATCTACGGACAGAATTGTTTCGCTGTTTACAGTTCACACGCACAGACACACGCATATATATATATATATATATATATATATATATATATACATTTTTTTTTACACAGTGATCACCACTTATCAAGGCCCGGAAGCCACTCAGGGATAAGGCTTATTGCAAGTACATTACGTTAGTGTGGAGATTTGATGATGTGTTTACCTAAGGGGGCGGTTCATTAGGAATTTGTTAACGTTGTACTTGAAGACATCCAAGTTGTAGTCACGTGGGAAGCAGGCAGACGGAACAGAGTTCCACATGCGTGCAGTTCTAAGAAAGAAGCTTTGTTCATGGAATCCGCGTTTTGATTTAGGCACAGATATAGAGTGGGAGAAATTTTTCACAGCGGATTCAGCTAGACGGGTGTTTTTCGTGAAAGATTGGCAAGGAGGGACCAGAGATTGGAGTTCAGACGAGCACCTGCCATGGAAATAACGATAAAACAAGGATAGGCTCGCAACGTCTCTTCTGTGGGAGAGAGGTTGCAGGGTGGAGAAAAGGGCATCCCCCACTAAGCCACGAAGTCAAGGCAGGATAGGCTGTTTTTAGCAACTCCTGCCCAGATATGGCAACAGTATTCCATCCTTGGACGCATATGTGTGTTTGCGTATATACATACATATATATATATATATATATGTATATATATGAATATATATATATATTATTAAATATTTTTATCCAAATATATAATATATATAAATATATCAACAACTGGCGATTGAAAAATTATTACACAAAAAAACATGAGGAGAGGAATGAAACCCTAAATAACACGGTCGAAATCTATGCAGATATGCATTAATGTAGTGTTTTGTAAACCGTCTGATGAGATGCTATTCTGGAATATTTTTGATTAACATACAGTTTGCAATTGTTTGAATCGTGTCTAAACAAATGTGATATCTATGAAAAATACACAACATGATGTTGAAAATGTTTTTCTTGTTGTCTTAGTTTTGAAAACTTTACACCCCCCACGCACACATACACCCCCCATATATATATATATATATATATATATATATATATATATATATATATATATATACATACAGGGTGATCCCAATAAAATGGGCCCCAACTCTAATTAGGCCACGTTTCTTAGTGTTTTGTCCGAATGAAATGAAACTTTGCTAAAAACTAGTTTATTATATTCAAAACATTACATCAAAACACTATGTGGTTTGACCTCTTTTCTCCGTTCTAGATGGCCTCTATTTAGCTTTTGTTTTGTTTTTGGGTCACCCTATATTAAATAAAATACTGAAATGCCATTGGATTACAAATAGTATAAAGTTAAGTGCCAATAAATATTAATATCAATTTTTATAAGACGATCCCAAGCAGTTATTCATTAAAAATCCATGGATTACGGAAAAAAAACTTTAATAATTGTTTGCACTCTTTTGTCAAACAATAAATTTTGTAGAAATTCTACATAATTTTGTTCAGAATTTCGATATATATATATATATATATATATATATAGTGAAAGAGTACGCTCTGTGATTGACAATTTTTATTCCGTCTATAGTAAAGTTCTCATAAGAAAATTGCCAATAGAGTCACTGAAATCATTGGGTGAACTAACTGAAAAGATATGTGTTGACTTTAAAATTTTACTTACACTGGGCAAATATTGCATGATAGCGTAGGGGTAGAGACGTAGACTATTAGCTTAATGGTTGAGTTCTGATCCTGGCTTGAAGTACTTGTTTGTCTAGCCGCGCTGATGACCTATAATCAGCGAAACAGTACTGCATGTGAATGATTATATATATATATATATATATATATATATGTATATATATATATATATATATATATATATATCAAGAGTTATATTTGGTAGAAAAAGGATAAGAAGTGCTCCATACGTTAGTAGAGCTAAATATGTTTTTGTTATTTCAACCTTGAATGTATTATGCTGTCGACTATACCATTTATGGTAGCACATCTAAGACAGTAAACGACCAAGTTCTCTCCAATTCTCTCTCCTCTGATCTTGAGCATGTAGTACAATGGGGAAAGGAGTGGCTGGTTACTTTTAATGCATCTAAAACCAAGCTTCTCTCTTTACATCATCAACATTCTGATCCACATCTGGCATCAATTGAAAAGAATGACTCGGCTTCAGGAGGCCTCAAGTTTTGACAAGCTTCTGGGCTTGACCATTACTCCTGATCTTAAATGGAACACGTACATCAAATCTTTTGCCAAGGCCGCTGGAAAAATGGTGGGATCTTTCTATCGATCCAGTAGATATCTCACTGCTGATGCAATTCTCTATCTATATAAGAGCCAGGTACGTCCAAGGATGGAATACTGTTGCCACATATGGGCAGGAGCTGCTAGAAAGGACTTGGTCTGCCTTGATAGAGTTCAAAATAGACTTCGTAGCCTCGTAGGAGATGTCCTTTTCTCTTCCTTGCAACCTCTATCTCACAGAAGAGATGTTGCGAGTTTGTCTCTGATGTATCGTTATTTTCATGGAAAGTGTTCGACTGAGCTTCAATCTATGGTCCCCCCTCGCAAAACTTTCACAAGAAGCACTCGTCTAGTTGTAAACACTATCAATAATTCCCCCCACTCTTTATCTGTGCCTAAACCTAAACGTAGATTCCATGAACAAAGCTTTTTTATTAGAACTGCACGCCTGTGGAATTGTCTTCCGTTTTCCTGCTTTCCGGCTGACTACAATATGGTTGTGTTCAAGTCTAACGTAAATAAGTTCTTGATGAGCCGTTCTATATAAGTTATCAAATTTAACAAATTTTCATTACTAATGATTATTATATTGTCCAATTTCTAATGTACACTCTTTAACCCTTATCCTTGAGTGGCCTCTTGGCCTTGATAATAAGTTGATACATATGAAAAAAAAAGAAAAAGTCCAATGTGAACAAGTTCTAATTGAATCGTCCCCCTAAGTAATCCAAGTTTCAAAATTCCCACTGTTTACTATGCTAAAATCACAATGACTAATGTATACCTATTAACCCTTATCCTCGAGTGGCCTCTGGGCCTTGATAAGTGGTGATACCCTTGTAAAAAAAAATTAACTTGATTCATTACAAATTGTTTCAATAGATGGGATACGGATGATTCAAGTTAAATAGAAAGAAAAGATAATGTTTTACGTATGGATCTTAGAAGTGAAAGTAAGGGGAAAAGGGAAGAGTAGGAAAAGACACTAGAGAAAAAAAGATAAAAAAGAAAAACATATGCATATGAATTAATATTTTGTAAAGTTATAAGTATAAGACAGAACAAGCGATATTGGAAAAGAACAAAAGTAAAAAGGAATTAAAATTGAGCGTGTCAAAAAATGGTGTAATGTGTTTTGAACGGTGACTTACATATGTCATCGTCAAAACTGGGTTAAAAAGTCAGCAATCCTTCGCGACGACGGCGGTGGTGGGATGAGCGAAGAGGACCAAGATGCGCCCAGTTCAAATGATAACAAGCTGCGTCTAATATAACTTATATAAATCCCTTATAATAGGAAATCCTTTATAGATGTTGATTTATTAATGGAGAATATTCAGCATAGCTATGTTTGAAATTATTAGTATAGATATGGAAAAAGATGTGAAATTTGAAGGTCGTCCGTAATTTCATACCTAAGCATATTTGAGTTAATAAGGAAGATAAGATAATCTTAATGGAGTAAAGTAAATAATTATAAATATTAAAATTGGAGTTAAGGTAATCTGCTTAAAGAATTATAAAGTAAGAGAGTGTTTAATATAATAGTTGTGAATTTCTATAGGTAGTGTATTAGTGTAAAGAGTGTAGAGTTATTAGGTTGGGTGTTGTATTATATGAACTTCAGTAGGGGTTGAAGTTGCTAAGAAGATGGGACTTTTAATGTCTACAAACAATTTCCGTTCCATATCTAATATTTAATAATTTATCTCTATCTGCAATGTTAGTAATAAAGAATTTTCAAGTAGACAAAAGAAAGCAGGAGAATATAAGGATTTACAATATATAGGATTTATTGAGAATTTCCCATTTGATGATAGGTGTGGGATTAATTTGAATTAGGTTTAAGTAGTTGGTAGTTAACGTGGTTTTGTTGGGGTTGTTGGGGTTGTTGAAGGAGCATTTGTGAACTCAAAAACGGTTTTTAAAGTAGGTTTCAGCAACTCCGATATAGTATTTTTATCCTTAGTGCGATAGTGGCTTTGTATACAATGTCAGACTGTAAGCATTGTTGTTCAAGTGGACAATGTGACTTATTTGTGAAGTTGCGGTTTTTGTGGTACTAATATTATTGTAATTATTGTTGTTGTTGTTAAATATTTTATTATTGTGTATTTTCATTATTCTTTCTATGTTATCACTGCAATTATAGCTGATTTTATTAAAGGTTTTATGTAATGTGTTATTTTGGGGAAGTGGATGTTAACTAATTCGAATAAAAATTTTCTAGTTTATCTTTGATCATCATATTGCAAAGAGGGTTGAACCAAATAATTTCTTTAGATCTCTGTTTTTATTATAGATTGGTGGGGTGGTTGGTTGGTTTGCTATAGTTGATGGTGGTAACAGTATATCCACTATTTTTTAAAGCTGCTTCATTGAAGTGATTGTGTTTATTGCATATATATATATATATATATATATATATATATATATATATATAATGGAATAAAGTGGAATTTTGAATGGTAAGGCAAAGCTTCTTGATAAACAGCTCTACCCGGCTAAAATGAGCAAACGAGAGAATAAGTAAAAAAAAATGAAGACCAAAGTTACATACAATCTAAGGCTTAACGAAAACGATATAAGGGAGAAACGCTTTCTTTTTCCCCCTTTTTCTCTAACCATTATTGACTTGATAATATGATGAAGTTCTTACGTACCTTTAATCTTTATTTTCTTAACGTATTGTATATTTATTTATACCTACACATGACAAATAGAATAGGCACTAAGACAAATATGTTTCCTAAAATTAATATATGCTAATTTATATTTATGGACAAGAATAGTGCAGAAATAACAACATTGAAGCATGCCGCGAATCAAAGGAGCATCAAACCTATTAGAATTTCTGCTATTGAAAATCATGGGTCGGCATGAAATTGGTCTTAGTCAACGCAAAATAACAAGACATTTTTCAATACACCTATCTATTGTAAATAGAGTGATCATACAAATTCTCTAGAGAAGACAGGGTGCTTAAAAACCTCATTCAGGTTACCCCGGTCTCTCTGAAAGAACCTTGCATCTTGTGAAAAGAAATGTTGAAGCGGATCCCCGGTGCAAAACCTCTGAAATTGCACCACAAGCAATGTAAATCCCGGAACAGCTGTCAGGTATCTTCATAAGCTGGGATACTATGGTGAGCTGCGAGAAGGAAACCTATTCTCGATCCTGCCAATATCAAGCGCATAAAGCCTCGGCACGAGAGATGGTGGAGAGACTTAAAAGACTACAGCTAATGATGAATCATGGATGTTTATCAATTACGGCATTGAGTGCAATTTGAACTGACGGTCGCTCAGACCTGGTGGAGTGCGAAGGAAACGAATTCTGCTAAATATGTTTCAATATTACATGAATGCCTCCAACCAATATTCTCAAGTGGTAAAAGATAACTCGCTATTTATGAAAGACGATGTCAGGGCGACAAAACATTGGTTGAGCCAGAATGTGATTAATAAACTTCCATGATCAATATGAACCAAATTGAACACTTTTGGGGCTTATTCGACTGGAACCACTGCAAAAAGAAAAAAAAAACATCTTCTAAGCCTTTCGCAATTTTATAGCAGAAATAGCAAGTAATTTCTCAAAGATTGTCTTCGCCAACTGATTAATTCCATGTCTAGAAAAGTCATAGCATTAAAAACAGCAAAAAGAATGTAAACAAAGTAGTAGTTATTAAATTTGTAGTAAAAAATCACCAACAAATCTATGTGCATATATATATATATATATATATATGCACATAGATTTGTTGGTGATTTTTTAAATGACAATGCAGTTAACTTAGTGTCTTCACCTTGAAGATCTTGTTTCTTAGGAAATCGACCATAATATTTTTATTTATTTATTTTTTAAACAGTAATCTATAGACACACACACATACACACGCGCACGCACACACGCACACACACACACACACATATATATATATATATATATATATATATATATAAAACACACATATATATATAATGAGTTATCCTCTTAAGTAATCCAATTTACCACTACTAAGGATTATTACGATATTTTTTCATTGACTACTGTAAACTCATTAACGCTTATCCTTGAATAGCCTCTGGACTTTGAATAGTGATAAATCCTTTCCCTTGCTCTCTCTCACTCTCTTTCTTCTGTATCTCTCTTTATCTCTCTCTCTCTCTCTCTCTATATATATATATATATATATATATAGATATATAAAACTAATTCTCTCTATATATATAACCGTAACATATATAATTATAATATGTATGCACACACACACATGCACCCCCCCCACACACATATATATATATATATATATATATATATATATATATATATATATAACTGTTATATTTCATATCGTGGAAAAGACAGCCATTAATTTTGGTTCGTGAATAATTCTAACCATTTATTTTTCTATTGTTCGTCTTCTATTGGCTTTTTTCTATTATGCCATTTCACAATATTTATTATCTTCCCATGTGTATTTACTTACCAACATACGACCAGCCTATAGATCAGACGCAAGGTGCTTCTGAAAAACTTCTGGCTATTTTTCATGTATTGCTTTTGTCTTTAGCATTTCTTGTCAGCAGAAGATGTTATAAATTAAGGGAGGCATCTCAATACAACGAGGTTTTAAAATATGTGCACCAGCTGTGCCAAGTTGCAGTACGTGACAGGTTACCAATATTCATAGAATTATTTCTCCTTCAGTTAATACTACTTCTCTTTTTATTTTATAAGTTGTAATATTATTATTTCTTATACTGTAGATTGGACCATGACATGGAATCACCATGCGTATGTGTAGCAATATTAAAGATGAATGTTTAAAAGTTTGTGTGTTCAATTCAAACCTACAGTCAACATTAGGATTTTTCATTTAAGATTACGGAAGGTGTGTAGCAGTTCAATAACAAATAAATGTCATTATATATACGAGGAGCTTTCAATAAGTTTCCAGACTTTTTTCTATGACTATTTTATCGATAGTACATACATGAAACCTTTGTCCCGATTCGAAGTTTATGCTACCAGACCAGGCTGTCTGAACATATTGTCTTCCTCCGATAAAATGTGCTTAACATGTTTTTTTGTTTTTCTATCTTCTTTTGCAAAACATAATTATGTTCTACAAAATCAAAAACTAAAACAACAGCACCCTTCCTCCGTGTACATGTTCCCTTCTTTAACCACCCCTTCTTCCCGACTGGTTTCCTAACGTAAAATGTACCAAACATTAATACTATATTCTTTCACTCTCTCCCATTGCAAAACTCATGCATGTTCTGCAGGATAGGGAACAAAAACAAGAATATCCACTATAAGGTAACAAAATCTAACACTACGAACTAGTGATTGAAGATACAAAGAGATTGAAAATAAAATCCTCCTACAAAATAAACAAACCAAACTCCATGAATAAATATTTGAAAATATAAAGAACTTGAAGCATAAAACCTTTTCCAAAATTACTGGAGTAAATAACCTGAATAGAGTTGATATCCCGTAAAATAAAACAACGAAACAACTCTTTCCTTCGAAATGATCTTCTCCAACTGCAATGCACTTTTACCGTTTCAACAACGTCTGGAAAATCCCGTTAAATTCCCCTTTTGTGAACCTGTAAATCACCCTCGTCGCAGTCTATTTATTTCCTCATGAAATAACCGAAAGTCACAGGAAGCAACCTTTATCCATGAAATTCTTGATTTGGCCAATCAACTCTGCTGTTCTTATTTCCTTACTCCTCCTACACCTCTAATACTCACTCACAGACTCTCTGCTTTCCTTGAATCTCATATGCCCAAAAAAATTAATGCTCGATTCATGCAAGATTGTCCAAAAGCAGTCGAAAGCAACCCATACGTTTCTGTGGCATATTAACCACATTAAAACAGAATTTTATTTAATATCGTTCTTCTAAAGTGTCCTCACGTCCAGATTGCATTTTTGAAATTCACTAGCTGTGACAATCAAACTTTCGTGGAGTGTATTCCGATTTCTGCTGTAACGGTTCAATTAAATTTAAAATAATAAAAATTGGTCAGGTATCTCATTATGTGCACAGCAATATCATACTAAATGTTCAAGTGTCTACGAAAATATAAATGTCTGTACAAAAATCTGGAAACTTATTGAAGTCATCTCGTAAGTAGTTTTTTATAAACTGTTTTCTTTTTGCATGAGTTGCCGTCAATCTTCTCATCTCTTTAACGAAGACGGATAAAACTCTTCATGCATGGAGACGTTCGCTAAGTTTTCTTCAGGATTTTTACTTAGAAAAAACTTTCACATCTCCCTTATTCTTTACATTTTAACTTTTGCTTTCGACCTAAAAAATTACATGAACAGAGCGAAGATTCCGCTTCGATTATTCATACATTATTCACGTTCTTGTTCGCATGGCTTTTCGGAAAGATACTGACTTAAAACTTCCTTAGCGTTTGGCTATGTTTTGTTTACAGTGCTTGACTTGTAATCTCTGCCTCAACTTTACGTCACTTGTTATTAATTCAAATCATGGAATAGATTGTTTCACAAGTCCGGATTATTTTGAGCTCGGTGTGACCCTTATTAAAATTAACCCTACGTATTTTACCATTACGGATGTAGGTTTCGTAATATATATATACACACACACACACACACACACACACATATATATATATATATATATATATATATATATATATATATATATATATACACACACGTAACAGTATTTCAATAATAATTCATGTGGCAGCTGAGAATTGTAATTCGGATTGAGGTAAAGAACATCTAATATCGGTTTAAATGATCAAATCCATTCATACATGTTTTATATTTTATGTACAAGAAAAGTTTTATGAAAAAAGTTTAATAACTTTGTACATTTTGCTTTTTTTAGGCGTTTACATACCGTTTTCAAAATATTTGTATTGGTGTAAGACTAACATAATGTACATTATTGAGACCGGACAACGCTGAAATAAACACGAATAAGAACCGAATTAGCGAAAATCGCGAGCGATGCCGGATGACCCCAAGAAAAAGAGCAAGTGAAACATAAGCGAGTCAGATTCTGACCTTTGACACGAGACGGGACCGTCAAAAGAACAAGCTGCGCTGAATATAAACAGATAAAGTCGAGATACAAACGAGGAGAGAGAAAAGCGACATGCATACAACGAATATGCATGTCGCTACCCCAAGCAACAGAGGCTTCATTGTCCAATAAGCAAACAGTTTTAATAAAATAAATTTGTCATTTAGTAAAATACAGATAAACACCCAAAGACTAACAGAAAAAAAAACACCGACGCTCGTTACACAACACGAACATTGTTTCCTAAAAAAAAAACTATATTATATTTATTTATATATGTATCACCTTATTGAATATATAAGTTAACAAAAATAAATAAAAAATAAAAATGAATAAAATAAAATAGTAATACTAGTTATTCCAGTAGGTTTGACATGTTTCATTACGAATGAGGTCAGTCTTCCGTAGAATTTAAAAAATACAAATATTTTTTTTTATTATTCAATTTTCACCCCAAACAAGGCACAGTGCCACTTTGAAGTAGGGAGCTTCTATCGGGGACGTAATTTGCGAGGATATAATAAAGGGAGATGGGCGACAAGATGTCTTCTAAATGTCGGTACAGTTGGGGAAGCAGAATCCCTGAAGGGAGTTCTAAAGTCTAGCAGTTCTGGGGAAGAAACTATTGAAGAACAATGCTTTCTTACACCTAGAGATCTCTACTGTGTAGGGGTGGGATTGAGGTTCTTGTCGGGTTTATCGGGGGTATTTACGTCGAGGGGATGCAAGTGTTTGTAGTTCGTCAGGGCATTTACCATTTAATATACTTGTAAAACAAGCAGAGGGGTGCAAGATTTCGTTGATGGGACAGAGGCTGAAGCTTAGATGATAGTTCAGAGCCTATCAGGTTGGCGACTCTCTTTTGAACCCTGTCTAGGAGTGAGAGACTGCTAGCTGATGCACCAGCCAAAATGTGACAACAGTATTCCATACATGAGCGAATGGTGGCCTTATAGAGGTACAGGATACTTTCAGGTGTAATTAGCTTTCTAGCATGGTAGAAAGAGCCCATCTTCTTCTTAGCAGCCTTGGCAATACTTTCAGTGCATCTGTTCCAACGCATGTTCCACGTGAACGTAAGGCCGAGAAGTTAAAAACAAGTACTTTCGGGTAATGTGCTTTTGGCCATTACTATTGAGGGTAGATAAAGTTTCTTGTAATTATTGAAGGAAAAAAGTTTAGCATTGGCAGCATTGTATGTGAATATCCATTTTTGTTTCCATTCTACTGCAGATTGGAAGTCTTCATCTAGTGTTTCTGCCATTTCCTTAGATTTTTTCCCTCGTGCTTGTTATAGAGTGTGGTGTCATAAGAACATATACCCATCTTAGAGACAATTTTTCAGAGAGGTCATTTATGAGTATTAGGAAAAAAAGTATAGCATCAAGTTTCGTTTCTGGACAACCAACGTCTACACACAAAATCGTTGATTATAAGAGTGAAAAGGGTAGGACAATCGATCTATTATAATTCTTCTGAACAATTAGTTTTTCTGCAATGACATGGAAATCTAAAAAAAAAAAATAGTAAAAATAAAACAAAACAAAAACCGGATTCAATTCTAATTGAAGATAGCCCTTTAAAATAAACATTATTTTTAATTATCGAATGTAGGATAATTATCTAACATGTATACCGGATGTTTCAGACTCCTTTGAAATTTGAAACATGTGTGTTTGTAGCCTTACGTGTATTTAGTCTTTCGATCCCAGCATATTACCCAGAGGACAGATCGTTACATAAATAAAATGGCCACTCAACGGATTTTTAGATCTATACATTTCTTTCTTTTTTCCTGGTGTGGGTTTTATTATTTTTTTTAAATCGATGGGAATTAATTATTTGATTTTAAAACGTAGTAAAATTTATTTAGCCGTCCTGTTGTCTCGTTGACACGTCACAGTTGTTACACATTATATAGTGATGACCATCTATTACATTTAAGAGAAGTGTGTATTTTGTTTTGAAACAGAGGTTGTAAAATAAAATTATGAAATGTTTTAAGAGTTTCTGTCTATTTCAGTCAGTAGTATATATTCATTATACCGTCAACTAATCATCAATTGGGAAGAGGAAGAGCGGACTGAAAAATGACCTCTCTTTATTTCTCTCCCCCCCTCTCTCTCTCTTTTTCTCTCTCTTCATCCCGCAATCGTAGTAATAGCAATAATCTAACTCGTTTATCAGTTACGTGTCACTGCTGACTTTTTTAGTTCTGACGCAATATCCAGAAACGTTACCATAAATCTAACTTAACTTCTATGGATATATATATATATATATATATATATATATATATATATATATATATATGTGTGTGTGTGTGTGTGTGTGTGTGTGTGTGTGTGTGTTATTTGTTTTTGCGATCTTTTTTTGAATCAGTAATGTTTTAAGGTGCAAGTCTATAAATGGGCCACTAGTCATCTTTTTTACTATAAAAATATGAAAAAAAATCTTTATAATGTACGTACTCGTCACTGCATGAAAATGTCATATTCCAAAAATCACGTAAATCGATCAAGTAGTTTTTTTATTTAAGAAAATCAAATATTATGAGAAATTTTATCGAAGAAAAACTTCCCACCATCTTGTTTTTGAATGATACACTGCTAGGGACGCCTATTGGGAATATGAGATCGGCAAGGGGGCACACAATCGACTTTTAAAATTCCAGCAAACGAGTAGTTTCCAAGATATGAAGAATTTTACGTAAATTTAGCACCCACACGTTGACGCTCCTCCAACAAAAAATGGGCAAATGTGTATTTCAGCGGCTTAAATTCAAGTTTTACACGTGTGGGTGCTCAATTTACGTAAAATTCTTCATATCTTGGAAACTACTCGTTTGCTGGAATTTTAAACGTTATTTTCGTTTTCAACAAGTACGTACATTATAAAGATTTTTTTTTATCTAGATTGAACATCTTAACTTAATTTTCCTCAATAATTTTATCATGCCCCCCGCAAACGAGGAGGAATTGATATTTTTCTAATGCTATAATTTTTTCTTTTCTTTTTTCCCATAATGTCATACAATCGTATTTATTTTTATTACTATACCGTTCAGCCCGTCTTTTCGCAGGCCCTATGTACTGTTCATAACTTGCCCTACGTGTGATTACACTTTAGGTAAGATTTCAAATTTTTAGACCAAAATTTGTCTGAGTAAGTTCGTAAAGACAGCAGAGATCAATTTTTTAAACTTTGGTCCAAATATTGCCCCCTTAACATTTATTATTTTTGTCTCAAATAAAAGTACACACGTTTATCTATGTCCACGTTACCTACATCTTAAATTGCACGTCTTTAAACCCAAAATTGTCGGAGGAATTTGGTAGAATCTGCAAAGGTCAAGTCTTTAAAGTTTGAGTTTTTGGCAGCCAAATTTTCGCCCCAAACTGATTAAAATGCTTGCCGTATGTCTGAATACCCGTTATGTATAAATTTCAAATGTTTAGACCCACAATTGGCTGAATAGTTTACTAGAAACCGCCAAGGTAAAATCTTTTGAACTTTGATCCCTTCGAAGCACAAATTTTTGACCCAAACCGATTAAAAAGCTTGCCCTATTTCTGAATACGCTTTTTGTAAAATTTAAAATGTTTAAACCAGGAATTTGCTGAGTAATTTGATAAAGATCGCAGAGGTTGTTTTTTTAAACTTTGACCCCAATTTTGACCGCTTAACCTTTATTTGTTTGGGCTCAAATAAAATTTTAAAAGTTGGATCCCTGTCCAAGTAACCTACATTTAAAATTTCAAGTATTTAGACCAAAAATTGACGGAGGAGTTAGGTAGAGTCTTCAAATAACATATTATTGAACTTTGTCCCCTTGACAGCCAAATTACTGGCCGAAAACCGATCAAAAAGATTTTCCCAAATCTCAATACTCTTGATGTCAAATCTCGAGTCTCTAGACCGAAAATTGACAGAGTTATTTGGCAAGGAAACGTACACAGACGCAGAGACAGACAGACATTTTCATTTATGCATATATATATATATATATATATATATATATATATATATATATATATATATATATATATTCATTTGTTTGGATAAGTCTTGATTTGCTTAGTCATGTCTATTCACAGTTATAACAGCTGTACAGAAACCTTCTTGAGACTGGATATAATTTGAAGAATAGTTAAACATCAAGAAGTCTAAAAACTAATACTTATTATAGATTCTGCTAATGATGCTGTCGACGGAATATTGGTGACAAGATAAGAAAAAATATCAAGCAAGTGAATTAATTCGCTTTAGGCGAAGTAAATCTCTTTGAAAACTTGAGAAATAGAAAAGGAAAAACGGGCATCAAGTAGCAGAGTAATGGTTAGTAGAATCGGCAACGCAGACACCACAAATGGACGAAAGAAAGCAAAAGAAAGTGTTTCATTGGAGAACTAATCGTCGCCAAGATGAAGCTTGACAAACATATTGATGATGGAAACCCACGTATATGATCTCTCGTCAGCTGTTGTCATCATAGCGAAAACCAAAATGACACGTATATTGCAACTTTCAAGTATCTTCTTGAAAATTTATTTGCATGCAAAAAACAACAAAAAAACAAGACATGCAGTGATAAGTGGTATTATAAACTGCATATAAAAATTATCCGTATCTTAATCAGTTTTTTATTTACATCATGAAACTCAAGAAGCATCAGCGTAAGTAAAGAGGTGAATACGTTTTTCAAGTTTTGTTCGCACTAATCTAAACGCATAAGAACTTTTTACAAATATTTTAATGGCATGTGTTCTGAAGAACTCAATGCACTTTTGCCCCACGATGTGCATATCTCCGACAAACACACTTAGTAACAAAATCTCACCCCTTCACGGTTTAGGTCCTTAAATGCCAAAAAGCTTTCTACTCTAATAGTTTCTTTTCGTGAACATCTAGACTTTGAAATTCCCTTCCTGCTTCCTGCCTCCCTGACTGTACTGATATGCAGAAGTTTGAATGTAATGTAAACAAACATCTTGTTAATTTTTACTAGGCATGGCCTAAATATTAGCCCCTTACGTCATATTGGGGATCTGCCTTGTTGGGGAGTAAAATAAAACCTCTTCTGAAAAGGCTAGATTTATAGGAAGCAACATTAGTAGGAGGTTGAGCAGCCAAGTATTTGTTCACATTACGTTTAAATTTCTGCACAGTAGCAAAGTCAAAAAGCCAGGAAGCATTAAAGAGTTTTCCAAAAAAAAAAAGAAGAAAGAAGCCATCAGATTAGAAAATCGTTCAGTTTTTGGTGTCTCTTTACAAAAGGATGCAATTTTTTATGCTAGCTGAGTTGATTGGGGAAATGTTCATAATGTTCAGAGCGTGCAAGTGCAGTAAGTTCTCTGGAGCACATTCAGTAGCAGTAATTATAAAACAAAGACAAGGATGTAACACTAACGATGCGGCATTTTTTTTTAAATAAACAAATCATCTTCGGTAGAAAAATCGTTCAAAAATAAACAAACAATATCCGTACTAATTTTTCGGACTATAGATCTAATCTCTATTGCTATTTTCACAAGATTCTGGTCGATGTAAACTCAGACGTTCTTCACATTTATCCTGTATAATTCATAAATCTTTCTGTCGAACTCGGGAATCAGAACGTAATTAGTGACGGAATCCCTTATTTTATTCACGGGGTAACATACGCTACTTCGTCAGTCATGAATCGGTAGAAGATTAATGAAATTCGCAATTATATTCTGAGGATTGAACTTGCCCATCTTGAAGAGTGTAACTTACAAATGAATTAAATCAAGCACTTTATCCACTACGCCACAGAAAGATTTCCAAGATACACCCGAGAAAGTCGCGCGTTATATCCTCAGTCAATTTTAATTTATGAGCGCCTTAAAATAAGCACGTAAAATATTTGTAAAAAAATACAAAACATTTTTTTGAAATACAATATTTTATTTTATATATTTTTAATATTTGCTTATTTATTTATTAAACCTTTAAACATTTCTCACGCATTAGTATATTAATGCAAACAATATGGATGCAGTTTAACATTTTGCTCAGGACAATCCTAACTTTCTCAATATTATGTGGGCTTATGAAAAGTTATTTAAAGTCAAATTCCGACGAGTTGAGAGGCAAAACGTGTCAATTTCATTTTTTTGCCAGTTTTGTAAACATATCGACGATATTTTGCTCTGTTGCTCTGTAATTTACAATAATGGGTTCCTTTTCTACTTTATTCTTATGATGTGATATTTAATATCTATATGTTTAGAACTTTGGTGAATTACTGTACTGTGCCAAGACTGCGCTTGGCTTGATTATCACAATAAATTACTACGTGAGTTTTAGTTAATTCTGGTTCTAAAACAGTCTTTAAAAAAACTTGGAGTATAGCCACAGCCACCGAGAGTAAGAAGAAGGCCTGTTAACTGAAAAATGCCTGCAGGCAATGTAGGTAAGAGTTGTCAGACTGTCAGTACTATATGAAGGCCATTTGATTTTTTGGTTGGTTGGTTATTTTTGTTTTACGGCATATCAACCCTTTTGGGTTATTTAATGCAGAATCCAAAGATTTTGAAGAAAATTTTTTTAATAGAATATATTTGTTGTTTTCAAGTCGGTTTCTATTTAACCCATAGTTGGAACCCTAACAGGTACTACCACTCTGGGTCAGAGTGGACCTGGGAGCAATGGCAATTAAAGGGTGGCTCCACACTCCCTAAAGCCCACAAGCTGGAGCCTCACCACTGGATATAGTTTAAGGTCATATCCAGGACCCCCATTGACGGACTTTTACCTTCTGCAGGGAGGCAGTCGGTGTGTTCTAATGCCCCACCGACAGGGCCGAAGGCCATTTGAAAAAGAGCAATAAAACATTTTTAAAAAGAAAAAGGAACACAGTTCGATTAATACTGAAACTGAACGTTATTCAATATGAACCGCTCCCCTAATTAAACACTTCATAAAATCTCCTCACTAACGTGATGTACTTGCAATAACCCTTATCCCTGAGTGGCTTCCGGCCTTGATAAGTGGTGATCACTGTGTAAAAAAAAAAAAAAATATATAAATATTATTTATGTAAAATTAAGTCATTTTAAAGCAATATACAATTTAATACTGATAAAACTGAATTATGAATTTAAGAAACAAAGAATTAAAAACATTAAACACCAACGATGACCAATTTAAAAAGTAAAAAACAAACGATAAATAATTTTAAGAATGAAAAAAATCGATGAAATTAAATAAATTGAAATCAAACCAATAATTTAAATACAAACAAACAATAAAAGTTACTAGTGCAGAAATATTTTTTTTGTTTAATTTAAAGAAAAAATCACATGGGGTGAATGTTATGTTTTTGAACTTTAGAGATTATTCGGACTAATGTTCTCATCTAGCGTGTTTATTTCACAACGTTGTATCATTGAATCTTGACTTCTTTATTACATCCTCAGGCCGAAAATGATGTTCACATTCCTAAAAACATAATTAAAGAAAACATTCTTACCATGATGTAAACTATTGCTAAAATCTAAGAAAAGATAGTAAACAAACATTTATAATAATAATCACAGTGTAGTATCTGTTCTGATGCTACACTTCATTTGCTCTGTCCTCGGTCAGTGGCGAAGAAATCCTTCATGACAATTTTTATTTAATTTTTGTTCCTATCCAGAGTGCCCATTTTTGGGGAGCTAAATTTTCCCACATTAAAAACCGACCTTGTGTCTAACTGTGCCCTCGTGGGGAGGCAAGTAAATAAATAAAAAAATATTTTTGACAATTATTCTCATGTAAAAGTTATTTGTTTATAATTCTAAAAAGAAACAATCAATTTTAATATATAACGCTCAGTCACGCCTAATTTCATTAATAGCCGCGTGGTTAATAATTTTCAAACCGACTTTAGAAAAAAATATAGAACTTTAAAATATTTGGAAATACTCAATGAAAGGTTTTATTTATTACTAAAAAGACATGTTGACAATTATTCTCATGTAAAAATTATTTGTTTATAATTTTCAAAACTAAAACAAAATTAAATTAAATTTTCAATCTTCCTGATAGACTTTTTATCCTTATAAGAAAATAAACAGTTAAAAATATCAACATAATATTTGCTGTATTAGCAATAAATAGTATTGTTTCTTTAATTTATATTAACAACGTTATCGAACGTTATGAAAGTACTTGAATACAGTTCTAATTAAATACACGTTTAATTATTAACAAATAACATTACTACATTACTATATTTGGTTGGAATAAAAATTTTCCCTTCTAATGGCACGTATCCAAATTGAGAAAATTTAGAAAAAGAAAATATATGTACTTTAGGGCCTTTTGGATAATTTCCCCGGCAATTTGTAACAACGCAAGAATACACCATGTTAAACAGCAAACTGAAAACTAGACGAAACTGCTGCTGATATCCTAGATCATATCCCTACAAGTATATCCGATAATAACGTCACGCTGTCATGTGTATCGGCCTTCTTTAATCTCGGTAGCCACTGTATAACGCTACCTGGACAGTATGTGCAAGCGCGATTAATTCCCCTCGCACATAGAAAAATAACTCCACTGCTTTTTAGAGTTTCATGAAATAATAGCCCTTTTTATAGTCTTAAAAATATCCAGATATATTTTTCGATCTTCATTGTTTCCCCAAATTGAATCAGAAAGCCCTTTTAATTTTAGGGGAGTTATGGATATATATATATATATATATATATATATATATATATATATATATATATATATATATATATATATATATATATATATATATATAGTTAAATAGAATTGTAGAAGGCGGTACAATGCAGAGGTAACTCTTTTATTATAAGAAAAATATAAATAAATAGAATTAGAAATAAAAATAAGTAAAAGAAAAACAAACAAACTCAATCTTATTAAATTAAAAAGCTATCAATAAGTTCCGGACAATTGTTTAGCCCGATAATGCTAATGTTTACAGCAGCAAGTTTGAAGCAAAGAGAAACTATTATAAAAAACCAAAAAAAAACCCAAATAAATAAAATAAAATATAATAATAATAAATAATTTAGAAATATAAAATAAAGAATTAAATTTAAAAAAAACAACAACCATATACTACCTACAAGTTCCGAGCGATGATTTGCTGCTATACTGTTACTGTTTACAACAGGACGTTTGAACCAAAGTCAAGTAAATATCTGACGAAGAGATCTTTCTCGAAATATTAAATAACACTGATATACCACCAGACCGACTTTCCCAGGTGACCACTTTGCAAATATAAATATATTGCGTATATGAAATATATGAATATGTACACATGTATTTATAAGTTGTATTAATAAAAATTTCTCACCTACTTCAGCTTGTGTCTTTCCGTTACGTCTGCATTGTACCGCCTTCTACAATTCTATTTAACTACATATGCTTCAAGCAAACTACATCCACCTCATATATATATATATATATATATATATATATATATATATATATATACATACATATATATACATACATATATGTGTTGCTTTGTAGAAAGAAAAACCGAATGAATTTATGAAATGATCAACGTTTCGTCCCTATTGCAGAGGACATCTTCAGAATATTAAAAAGAAAAATGCAAAGAAGAAAAGAAGAAAACGATCATAGACCATACGAAAATGAAAAGGAAACAGTGTTAGAATCATACCCATATCGGGAAGGAAACTATGTATGTGTATTCACACACATGGTTTCCTGGTCGTTTTCATTTTTTTTGCATTCTTCCTTTTAATATCCTGAAGATGTCCTCTGCAATAGGGATGAAACGTTGATAATTTCATAAATTCATTCGGTTTTTCTTTTTCAAAACAACATAACGTCAACAACCATCGCTGATATTTTTTATTTTATTTTTATGCATATATATATATATATGTATATATATATATATATATATATATATATATGTGTGTGTGTGTGTGTGTGTGTGTGTGTGTGTGTGTGTGTATGTGTGTATTTTAGAAAGGGAATGCAGAATAAAAATAAAAAATGTCTTCAGTTTTACATGCTCACTTTTTTTTTTACAACCCTTACCCTAATTTTCTTTGACACTCGAACAAAATAAAAAAAGGGCTTCCTTTCTTACATGCTTAAATTGTAAATGACTTCTGTTCTTGTTTGATGTGCTGTAACTATTATTTTACATATTTGAATGTTTTTATTTTCGAACAGAATTAAACGTGAATTGAATGAACTTTGGCCGCTGTTTCCTTTCTTTCTATTGTGTCGATTTATATAAGCATTCTTTCATTTTGGAATGGTTACTATTTTAAACTGTCCATTTTTCTAATCCTTTGATAGACATTCCTTATCAAATTGTGCGTTCTAATAGACAATGGTGGAAAGCCCCGCATTCCTCAGATGAGTTTAATTTGCGTGTGTAGAACTCATCAAATTCCTCTCTTCCTTGGGTCACCTGCCAAATATCCAACAATTATTTGTAGATAAGCTTATTGGGAATTTCAACGGGGTAACCTAAAATGGAGGTCCAATCGAGAACCTGCCATATAAAACTAATTAGTAATTCTGTCAGTAATTATTCCCCGTTACCGAAAAAAATCACGACTGAAAGACAAAAGAAATATCATGATACAAGCGAATAAAAACTTTTAATTTGCAAAGTTCTGCATAATAGAGTTTGGAATCAAATAATTTTAGATGAGTTAGAATTTCTGCAGAGCGAAAAACAAAACAAGGAAATTTATTCTGTTTGGTAAAGGGAATAATTATTAGGATGAAGAGAAATATCTCAAAACGAGAAACGAAACAAGATGGTTTAATTCTAAGCAAATAATTGGTCTTTATATTATACTTTTTCACGTCAAAAGTTACAAAAAGGCTTTTAATTTTTACTATGTATAAGTTGACTCTACTTGCTCGCAATCCTAGGAACTCATTCTATAACACTACTGTTTTATCTTCCTTGATTTCATGGCGTCTGCCTCTAGAACTCTTAGATCGTTTGATGTATCATGTTTTATTATCATGTTTTATGCATTATGTGTTATGTACCATGTTTTATATATCATATTTTATGCATCATGTTTTATGTATCATGTTTTACGCATTATGTTATCATGTGTTTTTATGATGTTTTATGTATTATGTCTTAAGTATCATATTTTATGCATACTTGTTTTATGTATCATGTTTTATGTACCATGTTTTATGCATTATGTTTTATGTATTATGTTTTACGCATTGTTTTATTATCATGTTTAATGTATGATGTTTTATGCATTATGTTTTATGTATCATGTTTTACGATAAGGGTTATTGCATGTACAGTAATAAATGAGATAATATCGTAGTAATTGTTAGTATTGGAGATTTGATAAAGTGTCTTACTTAAGGGGGCGGTTCATCAGGAATTTGTTTATGTAGTCAGGTGGGAAACAGGCAAACGAAAGAGAATTCCACAGGCGTGCACTTCTAAGAAAGAAGCTTTGTTCATGGAATCTACGTTTTGATTTAGGCACAGATAAAGAGTGGGGAAAATTACTGACAGTGGTTTCATCGTGAAATATTGGCGAGGGGGACCAGAGATTGGAGCTCAGACGAACACTTGCAATGGAAATAACGATAAAAAAGACAGCCTCGCAACGTCTCTTCAACGTTTTATTCTTAACATAAAAACTTGTCACGTTTCTCCACCGCGCAGTAGTGCAACTATTGAAAAAGCAGAAAAAATCCGATAATCGCCAAGAATCTGTTTGCTAATTTTGATTCTTTAGCATCTTTTTTTTTCATTGAAGGAATACCGATTCAAAAGTTATCTACATGCCTAACTTACATATATACTGTTATATTGGTTTTGTAGGTTAACTTTGTTGTTACTGTGACATTTTCATACTTCGCTAGCGAGCGTTTTCATATTTGTTTATGTTTTGGAGACTGGCAGGAAACAAGCTCAGCATCGGTGCAGACACATGGGTGTCTCGCTTTCATTACTTACTTTACCTCACTATTTATTTATTGTTGTATATGTACATTGTTCATATGTCACTGTCTTTACAATATGTCTCAGGAGCGTTATGTTCTTTTGTATTGCAGGCTGTACCTTGCGTTTAAGTTGAGTAAAGCTTGGTCTGCACAACCAAGTTTCCTTACCCTACAACATATACCAAATTCCTAGTTTGTAGATAATAAATTCGTAGAGTATATCTATCTATATATCTATAAAAGTGAACGTGTCTGTCTGTCTGTCTGTCTGTGTGTCTGTGTGTCTGTCTGTCTGTGTACATTTCCCTACGCAATAACTCTGTCAATTTTTAGTCTATAGACTCGAAATTTGAAATACCGGGTATTGAGATTTGGGAAAATCGATGTGACGGGTGTCAGCCAGAAATTTGGCTGTTAAGGGGTCAAATTTCAACGATTTGACCTTTAAGAACTCTACCAAACTCCTCCGACAATTTTGGGTCTAGACACTTGAAATTTTAGATTTAGGTTCCTTGAACATGGATCTAACTTAATAAAGTGATTTGAGCCCGAAACAATAAATTTTAAGGGGTCATAATAGGGGTCAAAGTTTTAAAAAATTAACCATTTTTTTTGTTTTTTGCTTTTTTTTGCACAGCATGCACCTCCAAACACCCGAGCAACGCCGGACACCCCTGCTAGTAGATTAATAAAGTGACACACAATTTTATAGATAGATAGATAGATAGATAGATTTTACATGCTAACAGCCAAAACGTTTTTCACTTTCGATTTCTTTTTTCATTTTTTTAGACAAAGAAGATATGAATATATTTGCATTAAAATAAATCTAAAACATCTATTGTGTACATTTTTTTAATTTATCTCTGTATCACATATTTTGGTTCGATATAATACATTCGGGCATATTAAACCTTTATATAGTATTTAATGAAAAATTAAATAATTAATATTTAATTAATTAATTTAAAATTAATTAAAAATTAATTAATTAATGAAAAGGAGTTATTATTTTTACACTAAAAAACGATTTTACCAATGCTTACATTTAAATTAAGAAACTCAAAATTAATGCATAACAATTCATAAAAAAGAAATTAAGCACAAGCTGCCGTCATTTAACGACACGCGAAAAGCAATAAATTACATAATTGGTTTATATTGGGTCGTCTTCAGAAGAAGCAACAACTTCCTGATTTTATTATCTATGCACGACAGATTAAAGCATGACAAATCGGTGCTACTGATTCTATATTCATGCGGTATTTATGCACGACAAATTAGGACATACGCTTCCTGTTGTTTTAAAATGTTTTTAAAGATGTTAGACTTAACGACGTATTTAAAAATTACGAGTCAATACAAAACGAAAACTGTTATTCTTCTTTTCATTTGGATCGTATTTTTTATAGTAAGCCTTTGTTGGTTATAGTAAATGCGCACT
Organism: Euprymna scolopes; assembly: GCF_053919585.1. Lineage (NCBI taxonomy): Eukaryota > Metazoa > Mollusca > Cephalopoda > Sepiida > Sepiolidae > Euprymna > Euprymna scolopes. The sequence continues at coordinate 169,291,072 of NC_136488.1, read as the reverse complement.
AAAAATGAAATTAAGAAGGAAATTATATAAAAAAATATTTAAACCTCCCAAATATCACTCTGAAAAAAAAATACTTGCTTCTTACAAAGAGTTTTAGCGATAAAACAAGTCGGTCTAAATTAAAGCCATTTGTGTTTTGTTGTTCCTGACATAAGAAATCCAAGATTCTCGAATGAGAATGTCACACAAATTAAGAACCAGTAGACGCCATTTTGTCACACTTCAATTTGCCATATATAAAAAATTAAGACCAATCCTTAGCTTCTAAATGTTTGGTATAAACATAAGCAAAGTAAAACTCTATAACAAATGTCTTTAGAATAGTCTTATACGAACTTCAATATGTTTACTACATTAGAAAATATACACCTTGCAAAGCTACACAATTGATTATAAATTATCGGATCACATCAGTATCACAGAAGAGAAAACTCACTGGCATCCAAAGACATATCCGTTTTGATCGAATGTCAAGTACCGAGAATTTTCAATAGTATTTAGCGATAGATTGTGATGCTATTCAGAATATACGCTGAAAGCATAATACAGGAAAGTCCGTCGAAATGTGCACCAAAGATAAGACGGATAGACATCGACGAATAAAGGAACATACACAGAAAACAAGACAATTTATCTAAGACCACCAAAAAACAGCAAGTAGAGAAAAGTTTTAATACGTATGTAGAAATAAAAATTTTCAGATAAAACCTCACAATATACAGGTAAACAGTTCACGTTAAAAAATTTTTTAAACAAATATTAAAACCGTTAAGAGTTAGATCCTCCATCTTACTCTTAACGGTTTTAATATTTGTTTAAACGTTTTTTATCCCAGATTCTTAGCATGTTAAGATTGAAACTGGATATCATATAACAAAACCTCCAACTTTTAGAATTTAAAAATATCCAGACCTGTACTCCATATTGTAAAATCTTCAAATAAAATTGTTCTATAAACTCGTTCAGTGCGTTTTAGTATCAGTCAGGTTTATTCTGTTTATATACGAAACATATTTGTTTGTAAGTGTTGCACTTCAAATCAAACCGACGCCTCATACAGCACACTAATTATTTATTCGAGTGTTGCCATGCTAAATGTGTTCGAACATTTTAATAAAGCATCATATTGTAATTTATTAGCATATATTATGCTATATATATAAATATATATATATATATATATATATATATATATATATATATATATATATATATATATATATATGGTATTCGATCAGTTGACTCAGTAAGGATTGTTTTTATTGATCAAACAATAAACAGCTATAATGTTATATTGTGATTTTTTAAGGTGAATATTGGTAATTTGTATTTTTTGGATTAATCAGTTATTATCTTGAGTTTTAAAAGTTAACAATTAATATCAGATACTTGCTCACGCACCGTGGCTATGCTACCTCTGTTACTTTCTGAGTTCGACAGAAATATTCTTGAGTACAAGATTCAATTGACGAAGGCCGGAAGTTACAGCGACAGAAACGTTATTCGAACACTGCTTCAAATTGGAGCAATGGTTCAAATAATACAAATAACTCAGATATGCCCAACTCGATATTAATTTTTTTCTCTTTCTGTCTTTGTAATTTCTGTTGGAATATATTTTTTCATACATCAATTCCTTATTTTTAGTTGCATTCAGTAAACTTTTTACGTTCGTATCCCGTCTTGAAGTTCAATTTTATATTGTTTAATTCTCCGTTTCAATCTTAACATGCTAAGAATCTGGGATAAAGTCGTTGATTTTCAGCTTGTCGGTGAACGCAATACATGAAAAAAACAACAACGAAAAATACGACAATAAATTCATTTATTAATATGATGGAATGAATTTGACACGGAATATGGATTGAACGTATTATTAATTGCCTTCCAGTTTGTCTCGTTGAATTATTACGGCGCACTGGCTGGCAAACTGGCGATTTGGTTGTTGCGATTACGAAACAAAAGCAAAATTGGATTTTTTCCATCCATTTACACACTGCAAAGTCTTAATCCAAATCAATTGTTGTTCTTGATCTTGAAGTAATTGATTGATGGATTTTCTTGCTGAAACCGAAGTTATGCTATGTCGAGATAGTTATTGACGGACTCGGAACTTAAATCAGTTGCTACGCAACGCACTTTGGCAAATCGACAAGTTGCATAAAAACAAATACGTCCTCGTATATCTCTCGCACACCCAGTCGGTAGTACGTTTCAGTTTGTAAACAAAAAAGTATTTAGTTGGTCTCGAAAGGAGTCAAAGTTAAGCTTCCAATAATAGAAGGGGTATGGATGGTACTTTAAAATCTCTATCAGGTTTCAGCTTCATAATTCTTTTGTTCGAAAATTAGTTCAGACATTAGCACTTGCAAAATTCATAAAATCGATTACCTTTACTTTTTACTATCAGGACATCCGACGCTGCCCGGTCGTATAATAGGCTTAAATATAAGATTTTTAAATGCAGATTTCGTATTTATTATTATAAAGAAAATTGATTATTATATTGTACCTAATATATAAGCGATTTCAAAATTTATGAAGATGACTTGTGTGCTATCAACTATAATTCATAATAAAAAACAAAAACAATAAGCGCTCCAGCCTCTGTTTGAACCGTCATCAAATTGATAAGAAAATACCATTTAATCGACTTTAACGTATGAATTTATATTTGCGCATGCGTGCAGAAATACTTGATGTTGGCTTGTAATCGGTTGTAATTTTGTGGATTTCTGAACATTTTCTTACGTTCTCTTTTATTTGCTTAGCTTGTATTTCAGTGAATTCAAATATGAATACTCTCTGAATTACATGCTTTGCTGTAAAAGCAGTTTGATTCAAATAAACGTCGCATGCTTTACTTGAAGAGTATTTTTCTATTAATTGCTCCACTATAGGCTTATCAAGGTAAGGTTGTATTCGCCAAAATAGCATCTTTGTCCTTATATGCGTAGACGAGTGACCTAGTCGTATGTTGCCACCCTCTTTTTTTTTTAACTAAGCATCCTAGATTTATATCTTTCAAAGAATCTATTTTTTTATTGATGAAATATTCGTCAAGTGCTATTTTTATTGCATTTTATGCAAACCAATTTGGCCTGGTGGTATCACAGTGTTAAGGTTTTGAGGATATCGTTCAGTTTCTTTACCCAATAAAATCGAAAAAAGTGAAACATATCGTTTATTATACTTTATATCAAACGCTGTATATCCGTCTTTCATTCTCTATTCTCTCCTTGTTTGATCCTGGTTGGAGTCACCCCAGTCTAGGGGCCTTTTATTGGAATAGACAGATCCATTTTTTACGAAATAATTTATTTGTGAAGTTTTACTCGTGTTGTTGAATTCGAGTATTTTTTATTTTGCTGTTAATTCAAAGTTGTGTTAAATTGTTACATCTATGTCGCCGATTTTCCTGTACATTGGGTTCTAGTTATACTCGCACAGACATCACAGCCTCCTCCGAATATCAGCAAGGACAATTAAATAATTATACAAACAATAAATGAGTAATTCTGAACTTTTCAACAATCATCTGACCATAACACTCAGATTTTTATCTGTAGATTTATCATAAACATAAAGTCTATGAAAAGCAATCCCCAAACAATTTAATTGCCAAAGGGGAATATCATAGTTAAGTACTTCCGCACAGATTTCCGTGAGGTTTGCTTGAGCTTGATCGTCAGCTGACGTAAACCGCTAGAATATGCCGATTGCTTATCTACGTAAAAACCGTCTCTAAACAAAATAAATAAAATTTATTATTGAAATACAATAAATAAAATAACAAAAAAAAAAACGTTTCATAAACATGTTTGGTTTTTTTTTAACTTGCCTGACAGTATCCTATACCTCTATAAGGCCACCATTCGCCCATGTATGGAGTACTGTTGTCACATCTGGGCTGGTGCATCTGCTGCTTGTCTCTCGCTCCTGGACAGGGTTCAAAAGAGAGTCGCCAGGTCCTGAACTGTCATCTAGGCTTCAGCCTCTGTCCCATCGACGAGATGTTGTATCCCTCTGCCTGTTCTACAAATACTTTAATGGTGAATGCTCTGACGAACTGCAAACACTTTTACCTCCCCGACGTAACTACCCCCGACAAACCCGACAAGCTACTAAGTCTCATCCCTTTACAGTTGAGATCCCTAGGTGCAAGAAAGCCTTTTACTCCAATAGTTTCTTCCCCAGAACTGCGGGTCTTTGGAACTCCCTTCCGGGATTCTGCTTTCCCAACTGCAATGATATGCAGAAGTTCAAGTGTAATGTTAACAAACATCTTTCTACTCATCTCCCTTCATAATGACCCCGCTAATTAAGTCCTTAATAGTAGCCCCCTGCTTCAAAGTGGCACTGTGCCTTGTTTGGGGTGAAAATTGAATAAAAAAAAAGAATTATTAAGCAATTATGTGATTATTTTCAAAACTTTTGTTTCCGTTTTTTAAAATATTTTTACAAGAAATCTTACAATATTTTATTTTACTTTCATCAAGATAACTTAAAATAAAGTAAAAAAAGAATGAATTTGTTTGAAAACTTTTAGATTTTTTTAGAGAAGTTGAAAAAAATTATTGTTCCAGGAAAAATGGATTCTTTTTCAAGAAAAGTTGAATTTTAGTAGTGTAGTAATGATTTTATAGCTGTTTTTCATAGGGGTGGAACCTATTAGAGAAAAGGTTATCTCTTTAGGTCGATTCTTTCCTATTAGAGAAAAGGTTATTTCTTTCGTCGATTCAAAGAGGGAGGAGATGAGTTGGAGAAACGCCAGTAAACTTCTCAACCGATGAATTATGATGGAGACGACATGTTTGTTTCCAACATTTTATCTCCGCATAAATTCAATTAGGTGTTTTCAAGAAGCTGCTACTGGTTCTGTATTCTGTCTTATTCCATTGCTTGGCCCCGTCTAAATTCATTAACGTTATTTGTTGTTGTTTGGGTGTTTTGATGTGATGTTTTTAATATGATAAACTAGTTATGACCAAAGTTTTATTTCATTCGGAAAAAACATTAAGAAACGGGGCCTAATTAGATTTGGCACCCGTTTCTTTGGGCCTCCCTGTATATAGCCCCAAATCCTCCGACCCTCTCGTCAGTGACCATCCCTCTTGAAAAAGCCTACATAAATCGGGCGAAACGTTGAGTATTCAAGTCCTTCCACCTCCATTTTATTTCATAATCGCTGACGATGATCGGATGCACCGATAGAGAGCGCTTGATGAATATGGTTGAACAACAACTACTGGACGCTATAATATGCAAGAAATAAAAAAGACCGTTCGACGAATTGAAAAGGTATCCAACAAAATCGGAAAAAAAGACCTCAGTTTTGTTCAATCAGACGTGCTTGAATAATGACTTGCTGCCAAAATATACAAAAATAAAGGCATGTATATAATGTAACAAACAAGTTATAACGAGTACAATTCAATCACGTTGGATGTCTTTAAAAATAAGGGACATTCGACCAAAAGCTGCGCATGGATTTTACTGTAAATTCGTTGTGAAATCAAAATTAGCTGAACCAAAAGCAAGAGGGAAAAGATTTAGATTGAACTTTTATTCAGATGTTTAGATTGCTTTAAATCTTGTTGGCACAACGAGAATAAAAATCTAGAAGTTGTAAGTTTTGTCATTTTGGAGGGTTCAATCTTTTCTTTATCATCGATACTGAAGTTTCTTTGTTTTGCGTCTGATCACATTACTGTCCCAAATCAAACACCAGGATTTATTACGTTTGTTGCTATCAAGTCTGACGCCATTTGCCACGAGAGAACGCTGCTCTCAAATAAAGTGAGTGACTATTGTTTACTTTCGACCACATTTACAAGCTAACATTTTTTTTGTTAATACAAGTTGACAAACCTGTAATATTTTATAGTATTTCCATTGTACGAGACAAATTGGAATGCTTTATATCCCTCACAAAGTTAATAATTTAGTTAAAAAGTACTTAAAAGTTATACACTGTGCACACGACTCTTAATTTAATCAATGTAGGAGTGCAAATAGAGTGGCAGGGAAGTAGTTTGATGGAGGCTGGATATTTTGTTGTTTTCGATCAGGCGATATCCCGTAATTAAACATATTACGTGATTTTAGAACACCTCAATGTGGTTGGCTAGTTGTTTAGTCCATGCAATACAATCAAGGTCATATAAAACTACTGGAATTTTGATAAAATCAAAAGTAAAACCTTTAAACATTTTGGCCATGTCAAATGACCAGCCACTGACATGTCAAAGTTATTCATTCAGGGTATGTTAAAAGGCAAAAGAGGCAGAAAGAAGCCAAGGAGAATGTTGGGAGAAAATGTTTTTAATTGGACCTCTCTCAGCAGTTAGGCGTCGATCAAACGACATGTCCGAGATCGGAAGGAGCAGCAAAAAGTAAGTCAGGTTGGTTCGCAATCCGCATCAAACGGAAGATGAGACTCATGATGCAATGACATAGTTTCTTTGTTTCTGTTTTCAAACTTAAATATTTGGTTGAAAAGTCGAAAAATATATTTAGGTAATTAATTATTGTTTCAGTTACGTCGATTATTTAGTTTTATAATCACATTCTTGTGACGGATTATTTTCGTTTCTTCACTCACAAAAGAATATCCGCTCCCAATACTAAAAGTAGAAGTTATTTTACCAACAACAACGGTTCCAAACAAACACAAACAACATGCGGTCGAAAACAAAACTTACTCCCGAACAAAAAAATGCACCTTTTTTCTCTGCTGTTTTTTGACTTGCCATCGCACGTCAATATAAATAATCACACTAGTTTTCTACGAGCACATGTAACTTATTCTTCTATTCTTCTATTCTTCTATTCTTCTGCAATTTTACCACAAAGTTCCACTCAAGAATGAAATAATAAAAGCATGTTTTAGAAGTGGAAATTCTACGATTGCTTTCTTACTGTAAGTTAATTTTTTTTTGAAATATCGAATTCATTTCTAATTTTACTATTAATAAAATGTCTATATTCTATTAATTTCTATTATCAATTTTTATATAAATAAATTTGTAATCGCAATAGAAATGTTTACTACGTAATAATACCAAAATAAAAGATTAATACAAAACAATCAAGGCATATAACCAAGCGATTTTGTTTTCTAACGTATGCATGATCATGAGTATACCATCCAAAAAACAAATTCCTAATTTCAAATACGATATCGTATGCATAACTTTTTCTGGCAGTGTAGAGTAAATGTAAAACATAGAACGATTTCTCACAAATTCATTGATACTCCTTTTATTTAATACCGTTATTCATGACACCAAACTTTAATGTCTATGCTCTCGAACGGCTGTCCAAATCTCGACTGCCTGTTCTCTCCAATTCGTCCTTTTCGACGCAATATTCTCTTCATATGCAAATTACTGCCATGTATATAAAAAGGACATATACACAATTAAGTTTTACTTATATTCTTTGCCCGATCTCGTCAGTTGACAAACCAAAAAGAACAAAGACTAAATTTGTCATCACTTGATCTGCGAAGGATCTGAACAGACCAGGTTCTGGCATGCAGTATCATAAATAAGAAGGAAACTCGTAAATTTACGATAGTTTTTATCCGAGACACCTAGTCGCAATCTGAAATTGACCACCATATAATGTGCTATTGTTGCTATTGTCTCAGCAGAAAAAAGACAGCATTTTATAGTTCGTTGTTCTGCTCTCTATTAATTGTGGTCGTAATAGTGCCTACAATTGTTAGATTTAAATCTACTTGAAAAAACACCAGGTTCTATATAGTCCCCATATATCCTAACATTAATCTAACAAGCAGCTTTATTTGCTGCAACTTGCTATTTTCGTTAATCATCATATCGTATGAATCCGAAGATTCTAATGTGGCATTGGTTTTCCTGATATCTTCCTAGTCAGAATTATTTCGGAAATACATCGGAGATTACAGAAGGGACAATGTGAAGGTTGCCAACATTTTAAGTGAAAGTAATGTGTGTGTGTGTGTGTGACAAACTGAATTCGAACTTGAAACATCCATGTCGTTAGTTCGTGTCCTTTACAACTAGATTACCACCACCTCTCTATTTAGCTAATAAAATTGATTGATTGGTTAAAATATGTATATTTATATTTGATAAAAAAACAAAGTTCATGCTAGCTAATAAAATCATAATTGTAAATTTTAAAAGTATCAGTTACCGTTTGCTTATTGTTTATATACATGCAACGAAATGTTGAAGGGAAAGGCTACCCCCTTTCGATGTAAATGAGAAGAATATTATAGAAGTGAACATGAGATTAGTTTAAGCCTAGAATCGAACCTTGTAGGCAAAGTTAAGAAACGGAATATGAGAAATTAAGCCTATTGTTAATTCTGAATATTAAATATCTCAGTAAAAGAATGAACAATGAAAATTAAAATATATTGTTAAAAAATAGGTTAGGTTAACATAGGTTAGGAGAGGATTCTTTTGTTTGGACAAACATATGCATAGCCACGTGAAATTAGTCACGTTTGAAAAACACACTTCTGACGCCATAGACAAAGGAACTTCTCCATATAGTTCTATGGGTTCGTCAGTTAGAGTAAGTCACTCTGATAGTCAGTCAGAGAGAGAGAGAGAGAGAGAGAGAGAGAGAGAGAGAGAGAGCAAGAGAGCTAGAGAGTTGGTCAGTTAATCCCTTAGAGGCGAAGGGGTAGATCCGATAAATAAAGAGGTTATCATCATGCTTTGTACGTGTTGTCTCGTGTCGTCATTCAGTTACAACAAAAAAGGTAATTGTTATGATCATTATCTATAATGGGCATTGTGTAACCCTTCGAAGATTATGCATCTCGCCTCCTCTGTGTTAAGAACTTGTATACATCTCCAGTCAGTATATATATATATATATATATATATATATATATATATATATATATATATATATATGAAGTTCCAAGCATCCCAGAACTGTATAAATGTCTTCTCTCCCTCACCATCACTATCGTTATGTATTACATGAGTCCCGTTATAAATGTGCCCCAATATGAACTCGTCCGTCATCTCTTAATATGAACCCGTAATACACAACAGAAATATGAATTGACGCAAAGATTTGGAATTAATTATATTCCATACTTTTAGCGTCTATGTATTAGCAATTTAAAGTCATACTAAGATAGTGATAATAATACGTATGTATTAATTATATGACAAAGAGTGGTGCTTGTTTGGTGAGTAGATGTGCTTAGAAGAGAAGAAGCTGATTATAAGTTTATCTGCATTCTTAAGAGATCATTTAAGTAAAGTACAGTGTATACAGCTAACAATTACACATAAAGAGTTTTCAAAAAATCATTCACATAAATTGACTCTTACGTTATTGTAGAAGAGCGTTTTATTATCTCACTGCCTCTTGCTCGATTTAAAGTGGCGCCGGAAATATCGATTGAAACATCGAACAAGTTGACGCCGAAAGAATAGAATTGTATAATTTTATCAAATTGCAGTATTAAAATATGTTCTCTGACATAAAATTCAAATGTTACATTTCCGAAAATTATACATAGTACACGTTGTTAATACATAGAGTTCATCGCAAGTTAACGACAGAAAGGACAGAATTCTACCCACTCTTTTTTAGTGAAACAACAGACGTTAATTTACAGGTACTTTCCAGAATAAAGCTTTCTTTGTTGTTCGAAAGACCTCTCGCATTCCAATATGCGTATCAAAGCTCTGTCGTGTCGAACACATATTATTCCGTTCCTATAAGGTTATGTTTGGCATGTCTCTCCCTGTCGCTCTCGGGCCACCTGTGTCACACAACGATTTGTGTCCACTTTCACATCGAAGACTAAGGGTTTTATTAGTTTTGTACCTTTTTCTTTTCCCTTCGCCGTGATGTCTTTTTTTTTACATGAAGTTCACCACTTATCAAGGCCCAATGGCAACTCGGGGATAAGGGTTATTGTGTGTACAGTAATCAAAGGGATAGTGTAGCAATAGTATTGGAGAATTGGTAAAGTGTCATTACTTAATGGGGCGGTTCATTAAGAATTTGTTTGTTGGACTTTAATACATCCAGGTTGAAGTCGGGAGGGAAACAGGCAAGCGGAACAGCGTTCCACAGGCGTGCAGTTCTATAAAAGAAGCTTTTTTCATGGAATCTACGTTTTGATTTAGGCACAGATAAGGAGTGGGGACAATTATTGACGGTGGTTTCAGCTAGTTGGGCGTTTTTTGAAAAAGATTGGCGAGGGGGGACCAGAGAATGGAGCTCAGACAAGCACTTGCCATGGAAATAACGATAGAACAACGACACGCTCGCTACGTCTCTTCTGTGGGAAAGAGGTTGCAGGGTAGAGAAAAGGGCATCCCCCACCAAGCCACGAAGTCTATTTTGTACTCTGTCAAGGCAGGTTAGGCTATTTTTAGCAACTTCCGCCCAGATGTGACAGCAGTACTCCATCTTTGGAGTACTTGGCTCTTATATAGATAGAGAATTGCATCATTAGGGAGGTATCTTATGTCACTCGCACTAGGCTATTTTCACACAGCTGTTGCCGCTATTCAAGATTTCGCGCTCTGTTACAAAAATATAGAAATCGTAAAATGCATTAACCTTCGCTTGTTTGCAGGGTGACCGCCCAAAAGGGAAAAATACACAAATATAACTTGTACTTTAAATGTTATACTGACCACTATATCACTAAGCTTTATATTTACAAGGTGCCTTAAATAAGTTTCCAGACTTTTGTGGTATTGAAACTTTTATCGATAGTACACATATGGAACTCTAGTCCCGTTCCTAGTTATCCTCTCCGGCTGCAATGCACTTGTTAAACCGTTCTAACTAATTCTGAAAAGTCCCATTTAAGTCCTCTCGTCACAGTCCCTTTATTGCCTCAATTGTCTCATGACAGCATGTACTTATTTCCTCGAGCTTAGAGAATAACCGAAAGTTACAGGGATAAAGGTCCGGGCAATAGAGAGGGTGAGGAACTGTCTTTATGCCCATCTTGGTCAAATAGTCTGTGACAAGAATGGGGTTGTGAACTGGTGCATTGCCCTGGTGGTAATGCCACTGACCCGATTTAAGTGTGCTGGACTCTTGCGGCGGAATCTCTTAAAATCTCAACATAGTGTCCCTTGATGATTGTCGGTCCAGTGAAATTCAGTGCTTGTAGATCATGGCCGTGCAATAAAAAAAACTATTATCATATGTTTCTGTGTAGATTTGGTCTGTTTTGCTTTCTTGGGTCTTAGAGAGCCAGCATGCTTTAACTTGGAATTCTGCCTCTTGGTCTCTTGGTAGATCCATCTTTCATCGCATGTCAGCATAAAATCAGTTACTACGGGATCTGAATTGATCAGCTTAAGTATTTCACTGCTGTCATGACAATGTCTTTCGTTCTTCTGACTTTCTCTGAGCATCCTTTAGAAATATCTCGTGCAAACCTCCCGCATCTCTAGTTTCACGCGAATAATTGTGTATACAATTCTCACATTGACATCAAACTGTGCACTTATTGTGTATAGACAAACGGCAGTCTTTATTCATGAAATTCTTTTTTTGACCAATCAACTCTACTTCCTGACTTATTCCGCACCTTTCATCATCTCTCACATACTCTATACCTTCCTTGAATCTCTTACGTCTTTCAAAAAATGATGCTCGCTTCATACGAGACGGTCCAAAAGCAGTCTGAAGCATTTCATATTTCTGTTGCACTTTTTTCAAGTTTAAAACAGGATTAAATTGTATATCGTTCTTAAGTGTTCTTATGTCTAGATTACATCTTTTGAAATTCACGAGATGTAGCTGGCATTTTAACATCAAATCATAAATATTGATCAGTCATCTCATTCGATGTATAGCAATAAAATATTGATTTTTCAAGAGTTTACGAAAAATTTAAATGCCTGTATAAAATACTCTAGAAACTTTTTTTTAAATTTTGTTTTAAATTTAATAATAATAATAATAATAATAATAATAATAAATACTGTTAGAACTATATCTCTTACTACTAATAATAATTAGATAAATTATAAGTATTATTATTATTATTGTTGTTGTTGTTGTAACTCATAGATACCATAGTAATGATAATAATCTATATATTAATACGATAGCGCGTGTGTTATTTTCTGTGCCACGCGTACATCCGGGTCGTTTAATTGTTTTGTACTTACATTTATTGTCATAAATAATTTTACCAAGAAATTTATACGGTGTAGTTTCGGTTTCGATTATAGCTGATGACACTCACGTCATTTAAGTTTTTATAAAAATTTCTACTAAGAATTCTTCATAATTTTGGTTTCGGTTTCGGTTATAGCTTATGGCACACCGGTAATCTCTATATATTTTTTAATAAATTATTGTACTAAGAATCCTACATAAGTTTTGGTTTTGGTTTCGATTATAGCTAACGGTACTTCAATAATCTATTGTTTTGTAGAATTTATCAAGAATTCTTCACAAGTCTTGGTTCCGATTTCCATTTTTGCTGATGGCATCTTAGTAATCTTTTTTTTTATAAATACTTTTATCAAAAACACTTCATAAGTTTTGGTTTCGGTTTTGATTATAGCTTGTTATGTATATATATATATATATATATATATATATATATATATATATATATATAT
>NC_136488.1:169153446-169275946 GCF_053919585.1 Euprymna scolopes | reverse complement strand
CTTTTTGACTAAAATATTTTATAATAACATTCCAATGGAATCAATCTCCCAACAAGACGATGCCCTTACCATACGTCAAAAGTTTCCGTATGTTGGTTTAAGAAAAACGGAATTACAGTTATGAAGTGGCTCACTCAATCCCAGAACTAAATCTCATTGATACTTTGTGGTCCATTTAGGGAAAGAAGCGAGAATGAAAAATGTTTATATAAAAAAAGAAGAATTAGAGGTTCATAAAAAGTGGTAGAAAAGAGATCTTTCTACCTGCAACGATTTAGCCAATAATAATCAAAACCGAATAAAAGATGTTATAAAGGAAAAAGAACATGTCAAATATTGATTGTTGTTCAAATATAAAACAAACAGATTTTTCCAGTCTTTGACAGACTATGGATACCGTGAAATTATTGTGGCAGGAGGTGCGCAATCTCCAACCACACCTCTCCTGAGACGACATTGTCAAATACCAGTGGCACGTGAAGTGTATGTTCAGGATGACTGGAAACAAAGGCCTAGATGGGCGGGGAGAACATACAGCGCCTATAACTCCCAAATGGTCACCCATCTGGTGTTAACCAGGTCCAATGTTGCTTAACTTCGGTGATCTGACGAGAACCGGTGTGCCAACGCGATGATGCCGTATATATGCTCAACTATATATGACCTTTAAATATATATTTGAGTCAGAATTTCGATTTTTATTAGTGCTTCATATTTTCAGCAATGGCTGTAGTTCCAGTTGTTAACATCTATTTATTGGAGGAGCTCGATTTTCTCACGTTCTATCGGATCTCTGTCACATGCATCCGTTGCGTTTTCGTTCTAAATAAGCACATCGGGACATGGAAATGCGCTTATCTACTTTTACGCTGAAGTGTCCTACTTATTTTATGAGCACCTGAATATGCATTTATTCAAATCGCCTTAATCTGAAATGTTTAAATAACAGAAAACAATTCGTCCTAGCGTTGGAATTTAGAGCTCTGAGTAGATTTCCACGAAAATGACAAATCTTCAAAGATGGTATGTGATTGACGAGTTCACTAATTCTAATTTAATGCATCATCATCATCATCACTATCATCATATTAATAATAATAATAATAATAATAATAATAATAATAATAATAATAATGATGATAATAATAATAAATGCAGGAAGACTTGTTTTCACTCAGATTGTAGGGAAGATTAGAGGTTTTTGTCAATGAGAAGTATTTTATGTTTACGTGTGTGAAAACTAATCTCTTCTCTATATGAATAAAATGCATTAATTTTTCCCCTCCGACTTTGACCTTAAAGGATTGAAAATCATGACATTACACGCAAATGTAATGCGGTAAAACTGTAGCACATTATCAGAGATGTGCTACAGGCCTATTACCTCTACAGTTCCTCGACAATGGTACATTCCTATATTTTTTCCGGTGAGAGTCCACTGCCAAAATCGGTCAGATTAAATGAAAGTTGCTACATCTTTTCTCTCTATTAGATTCTTCCTTTCCATGCTCCCCATTTACACCGTAGCGGATGCGTTCACAAGGAACAGTCCGAGGAAACACCGGTTTGGAATCATACAAGGTTATTTATGCCATTTTTTAAAATCTTTCCCCCCTGATTTATGCTTTCTGTTTTTCCCATAATAAAATAAAAATTAAAAAAAATGAAAAAGAAAACGCGATTATTAATATTATTTTCTTTTTGCTTCTTTTTAGTTAGTGTAAGAGGCAACCTGCTTGACTAACCGTTTCTTACTTCCGGTCTTACCGACTCTAACCGTGAAATCTAACTATGGCCTTTATATATTAGTGCTTTCAACTCAACATTTACTTTTACACAAAGAATTCATTCTTTAATATTTATTATTACAACGCAACGCTATCGTGATTTCACTTGCATTACACTTTAATTGAAATTAAAACAAAAAAATACATTTAGAATTCGAGAAAACAAAAAAAATCATTTAGAATTCGAGTGTGGTGCGTGACTACTGAAACTAAACCAAAACAAACTTCACTGCGGAATTGATATTTGACCTAATTCACTTCTGGGTTAATTCATTACGTTTTTTTTTGGCGCTTCCGCCTCAATTATTAGAGTTCAAGCCCGCCCTTCCTCGAACTTTTTTGGGATATTTCAAACACCTGGGCACCGTTCGTATTGCATCACGTTCATTTTTATAATAGTTTTTTTTTCACGTTTTTTTAACATTGTTTGTTTTTAATATTTAAACAGGATTATTAATTCGCTTACACGCCTCTAAAAACCCGTGCAACGCCGGGTACGCCCGCTAGTAATATATATAATATATATATATTATAATATTCTGGTTGGCCGTTTCTTAGCACGACCGTGTGTTACGCTTAGTAAAAAGTAGAAATACGATTTTGGACTAGAACCGGTGTGTCAACGCAATTATGCCGTATATATATATATATATATATATATATATATATATATATATATATATATATATATATATATATATATATAGTCAACTGTTAAATATATATTTGAATCAATTTTCGATTTTTATTGGTGCTTCATAATTTATGTAATGGCTGTAGATTCAATTGTTAACAGCGATTTCGTCAACCCATCTTTTCTTGGAGGAGATCGATTTTCTCACGTTCTATCGGATCTCTGTCACATGCATCCGTTAGTTTTTGTTCTAAATAAGCACATCGTGACATGGAAATGCGCTTATCTACTTTTACGCTGAAGTGTCCTACTTATTTTATGAGCACCTGAATATGCATTTATTCAAATCGCCTGAATCTGAAATGTTTAAATAACAGCAAACGATACGTCTTGATGGGGGAATGTACAGCTCTGAATAGAGTGACATGAAAATGAGAACTTTCAGACTTTGGTTTTAAAAAATGATATGTGTAATTAGTCCACTAATCCTAATTTAATGCATAATAATAATAATAATAATAATAATAATAATAATAATAATAATAATAATAATAATTCTGATTTCGTTTATGAACGTCTCTCTGGAAAGTGATGGGATTCATTTCCAGAGATTTCCCTTAATCCCGGCTTCAAACCAGGAGCTTCAAAGATCAAGCGTTTTCCTAAGCATGTTGGCGGTACCTATAATTGCAGAGCTTTGAAGGCCACCTGAAACATCGGGGATTTGTAGGTTTTTCAATTGTCCTTCCAGACGACTTGATACTACTCCATGTGTACCAACTAAGACCGGGATTATTTGTTTTTTTAACCCCGTATATACGCCTTATCTCCAAGGCCAATGGAGCATAATTGCTCCACTTCTCATTCTCCTTCTCTCTCACATTCCTGTCCCAGGATACTGAGAAGTCTACAATTTGCCAGTTTTTTTTTAAAACCTTGTCAATGACGACCAAATCCGGACGATTATGTTCCAATTGCTTGGTCGTTATGACACTTTTGTCTCACCATACCTCTACCTTTCCATCTTCACTTGTTCTCACTTCATCAGACACCTCCTCAAACATTTTCCAGCACACTTCAACCAACCCTCTTACACAGCTCCCAATATATCCGGAGTCCCATGCGATCGTGTCTTTTGCGGGACTTTCTCTGGGCCAGTCCACTGCACCCTTTTTTATTATTCAATTTTCACCCCAAACAAGGCACAGTGCCGCTTTGAAGCAGGGGGCTACTATTAGGGACTTAATTAGCGGGGGCATTATGAAGGGAGATGAGTAGAAAGATGTTTGTTAACATTACACTTGAACTTCTGCATATCATTGCAGTTGGGAAAGCAGAATCCCGGAAGGGAGTTCCAAAGACCCGCAGTTCTGGGGAAGAAACTATTGGAGTAAAAGGCTTTCTTGCACCTAGGGATCTCTACTGTAAAGGGATGAGACTTAGTAGCTTGTCGGGTTTGTCAGGGATAGTTGCGTCGGGGAGGTACAAGTGTTTGCAGTTCGTCAGAGCATTCACCATTAAAGTATTTGTAGAACAGGCAGAGGGATGCAATATCTCGTCGATGGGACAGAGGCTGAAGCCTATATGACAGTTCAGGACCTATCAGGTTGGCGACTCTCTTTTGAACCCTGTCCAGGAGCAAGAGACAAGCAGCAGATGCACCAGCCCAGATATGACAACAGTACTCCATACATGGGAGAATGGTTGCGTTATAGAAGTATAGGATACTGTCAGGCGTAAGTAGTTTTCTAGCATGGTAGAGGGAGCCAACCTTCCTGGCAGCAGCCTTGGTAAAGCTCTCAATGTATCTATTTTAGTTCATATTCCCTGTAAACGTTAGGCCGAGGAGTTTAAAAGAAGTACTTTCAGGCAATGTGTTCTTGGCCATTGCTATTAATGGTAGAGAGGGTTTCTTGCAGTTATTGAAGGAAACAAGCTTAGTCTTAGCAGTATTGAATGTGACCAACCATTTTTGTCCCCATTCCACTACGGATTGGAGGTCATCCTCTAGTGTTTCTGCCATTTCCTTGGATATGTGTTCATTTGTTTTCCCCTCATATCTGTTATAGAGAGTGGTGTCATCGGCAAATATACCCATCTCCGAAACAATTTTATCAGGGAGGTCATTTATGAATATCAGAAATAATAGAGGTCCAAGCATAGACACCTGAGGTACTCCCGCATTTATGTCATATTGTTTGGATGTACGACCGTCGAGGACAACTTTGATTTTTCTATTACTTAAGAAGGATTTAATTACATTATGAATTCTTCCAGTGATTCCATATGATCTAATTTTCCTTAGAAGACCATCGTGCCATACCCCGTCAAAAGCCTTAGATATATCAAGGGCCACCGCTCTACCCTCCCCTGTTTTATCCAATGAACGGTATATACATTCAGAAACTACAGTTAAGATATCTGCTGTTGAACGGGTTTGCCTGAATCCATATTGTTTGTCAGTCAGGAGTTTAGCAGCTGTTAGTTGCTGGACTAGGGCTTGATTAACTAAGGACTCAAATATTTTGGCGAAAAGCGGAGGGAGGCTAATGGGGCAATAATTTAGTGGGTCAGTTCTTTCACCAGAATTCTTGAAGACTGGTACCACAGAGGCGGTTTTCCAGCAGTCGGGAAAACAAGATTTTTTAAGGCATTTATTGTAAAGTTTGCACAGAACTGGAGCAACCTCGGCAGAGCATTTTTTTAATAGCACAGCCGGGATGAGATCTGGTCCACATGCTTTTGAGGTGTCTAGGTTTTTTATAATAGCATGTACCTGAGAAGGGGTGATTTTCAAATCATCTAGTGTGGCGTCTGTTCGCAGAGGAAAATCAGGGAGTGAGTGGTGTACCGAGTTCAGTGTGGAGTGGCAAGCAGATTAGCCTTGTCAGTTGCCGTGCAAGCAACCTCATGATTGTTTGTTAGTGGGGAATAGTTGACTGTCCATTATTAACAACGCTGTTGTAGATTTTCCCAAAATCCCGGGTTCCTAATTTCTGTGCTTCGATGCGCTTTCTGGTGGTTTCAGAGTAATCTGTCTTAGCTGTCTCTATCACTCTCTTACAATTATTTCTAGCTTCTATAAACTTCTGTTTATTTGAGCTGGACTTATGTCGGTTGAATCTGCGGAACACATGCTGCCTTTGACATATGGCAGCTGCACAAGCAGAAGTACACCATTGGGGAGAGTGGGGCTTGCTATAGAATTTCCGTGCGGGAACATGTGCTTCAATAGCAGTTTTGAACCATTCAGTGGTCTCATTTGCACACTGTTCCGCTGGAAGAGTAAAGATATTTTGCCATGGGGCATCTCTGATGAGCTCCCTGATGGCTTCCCAATCAGCCTTTTTGTAATACCTCGTTGTTTTGAGTAGTGGGTCTTCAGTTTTAGGGCGAGAATTTAGGCTGATTTCTACCATTATCACAGCGTGATCAGCATTCCCGAGTGGGCTGTGGACATTTGTTGTACAGTCATTGGGAACCGTTGTCAGAAAGAGATCTAGAAGTGAGGCATGTTGATCGTGCTGGTCTGGGAAACGTGTCGGAAATGTAACCAACTGAGATAGGGAATGGGAATGTGTTGCGCTACCAGCTACGTCTGTGTGATTAGAGAATCCTAGCCAGTTACTGTGGTGGACATTGAAGTCAACAAATACATGTATTTGTGCGCTAGTATCGAGGGAGAGTGCTATATCTATGCTGTCTGAGACTTTGTTTATTAGGGTACAGTCTTGGTTTGAGGGAGAGCGGTAGAGAAAATACAAGTAACTAATATTGTGTTGCATATTTAGTCTGAAGCACATAAAGGCCTTGTCTTCTGATTCTAGTTTTATTTCTCTAGTCAGGGGGAGGGTGTTTCGAATATAGACTCCAAGTCCATGCATATGTCTGTCCGAGTCCTTACGGTAGAGTGGGAGATAACCAGGCATGTTAAAGTGGTTAGAGGGAATGGAGGAGTGAAGGTTAGTTTCACTTAATGCTAAGATATCCGGGGTGTTTACAAGGAGAAATGACTCAACATCATCTAAGGTGCAAGGTGCACAATTGACTCTGAGGTCTTACCACAAATTCAGCATTCTGCAGCTATTTCCTCTCCTAGAACCACTTTTTGAACAATCGTGTTCCTAATGCCTGCTCTTGTGCTGCACAAACAAAAGCTTCAGTACTCTTAGCCAGATACCCAGGTCTAAGCCATTGCCATGATCTTTCATCAGCCACTTCTGCTATATCCTGGAAGAACATTCCATGCATTTTCTTTCTATCCAGTTCCTCTGCCATTTCTCTATCCATAAGTTTCACATAATCAGCCTTGGCCTCAGATACCTCCACTTCATTGGCCACACTCTTTAACCCTTATCCTTGAGTGGCCTTTTGGCCTTGATAATGAGTTGATACCTATGAAAAAAAAAGAAAAAGTCCAATGTGAACAAGTTCTAATTGAATCGTCCCCCTAAGTAATCCAAGTTACAAAATTCCCACTGTTTACTATGCTAAAATCACAATGACTAATGTATACCTATTAACCCTTATCCTCGAGTGGCCTCTGGGCCTTGATAAGTGGTGACACCCTTGTAAAAAAAAAAAAAAACCTTAAGCATCCACTCCCCACTTCTAACCACATGCTCCTTCAACGACATCTCCTCGGTTCTCACACAATCGTTTACACTTTTCAATCCTCTCCCACCATATTTCCTCTTTTGATACAGCCTTGCTACACTACTTCGAATGTGAAATATACCAAACATTGCTTAAACTTTTCTGTTTTGATATCCATGCCATGCAAATCCTTGTCAAACCATTCTAAAATTCCCGCACTGTATCTCAAAACACTGACTGCCCATGCATTTACTGCTTTCATTAGATTTCCCCCATAATGTTTCGACTTTGCAATTAGTTTCATTCTTCTAAGATACTAATTCCTGACTTTTTCTTTCATTTCTCTGTTCATGATGCCTACACCCTTCAGCAATCGTAAATACTTATATCCTGTATCTTCTATTTCTTTCATGATTTCTCCATTTGGCAGCACTATTCCATTCGAATGAACCTTTACTCCTCTTTTCATCACCAGCACCGCGCATTTACTAATCCCAAACTCCATCCCAATATCTTCCGAGTATGTCCCCACAAGTTCTACCAGTCTCTCCATTTCCTTTTCATTTCTACCGAATATTTTCAAATCATCCATAAACAGTAGATGGTTGAGGCTCAGTGGCATCATTATCATTACTACTACTACTACTACTACTACTACTACTACTACTACTACTACGACAACAAAAACAACAACAACAGGAAGATTTTTTGTCACTCAGATTGTAGGGAAAATTATACGTTTTTGTTAAAGAGAAGTATTTTACGTTAACGTGTATGAAAACTCAAAATGAGTGAATAATATATATATATATATATATATATATATATATATATATATATATATATATATATATATATATATGATATTCTGGTTGCCCATTTCTTAGCACGGCTGATACGCTTAGAAAAAGTACAAATCCGATTTTGTAGGCACAAAATGCGAGCAAATGGATGAATTCGAAAGATTTGGCTTTACAAGACTGGATAAAAATATGTGAATGAATTCCCTTATTTTCGAATATCATTATAATAATATGTGTGTGTGGGAGGAGCTAGCTGAAGATAGACCAGAATGGGGGCGTGCCTTGAGTAAGGGTGGTGAAGGACTTGAGAACCTTTGGTTCGAGAGGCTGGCGCGGAGATGACAAAACTAGTGACTACGTTTACTGTTGCTTGCATATGTGAACATTATTGAAACGATGTAAAAAATCAGCAAAACGTTACATAAGGAAAGACAACATTCGAGGCCCTGTCGGTGGGGCATTAGAATACACCGACTGCCCCCCTGTAGAGGGTAAAAGACCCTCAATGGGGGTCCTGGATATGACCTAAAACTATATCCAGTGGTGAGGCCCCAGCTTGCGGGCTTTGGGGAGTGTGGAGCCACCCTTTAATTACCATTGCTCCCAGGTCCACTCTGACCCGGAGTGGTAGTACCTGTTAGGGTTCCAACTATGGGTTAAATAGAAACCGACTTGAAAACAACGAACTTATTCTATTAAAAATTGTTTTTCTTCAAAATCTTTGGATTTGGCATTCAATAACCCGAAAAGGGTTGATATGCCGTAAAACAAAAGCAGCCAACGAACCTACCAACCAACAACATTAAAAAAAAAAAATTAAAAAATCGTAGCCAGCTGGAAAACAGGCAAACGGAAGAGAGTTCCACAGGTCTGCAGTTCTAAGAAATAAACTTTGTTCATGGAATTTACGTTTAGATTTAGACATAGATAATAAGAGGGGGATATTATTTATAGTGGTTTCAGGTGGACCAGTGTTTTGTGAAAGTTTGGCGAGGAGCAAACATAGATTGAGGCTCAGACGAGCACCTGCATTGAAAATTACAAGATAACAAGATGATAGAGTTATATATGATCTATTTGAAGTCACAAATGGCGAGCCTCATGCACTCTGCAATGTTGACAGAAGCCTTCGGAGTAGCTGATGTAGGTTCAGAATAAGTCACAGGTTTGATCGATCAATTTTTAACCTCAAAAGACTATAGGTAAAACCTAGGATTACAACAGACACTAACAATAACAAAAACTGTGTCTCTTTGTTATACTATTTTAAGACATATTGTAACTGAAACAAAAGAGGCGAGGGTGATAAACTTAGTTTTATTAGGTTCTGAAGGCGTCTTTCCAAGCTCGGTGATCTTTTAAATCTACGCATTACAAGTGAAAATATTATTACGTACTTACATGGCATGTTGTAATTAGTTTCAATTAAAAAAATACTAAAAATGAACGAATAAAAAATAACAAGGAATACAGGGCGCTTGTGTATATTATTGATGATTTAAACGAACGCATTTCAAGTAAAAACGTTATTACGCACTTACGTGTCACGTTAAAATAAGTATGAATTTCAAAAAGAAAATACGGAAAACGAACAAATAAAAACAAGCAAGACAAAAATGTAGATCTTGTGTAAAGCGGTAAAACTTTTAAGAAACACATTACAAGTTAAAACATTATTACGTACTTATGTGCCATGTCAAAATTATTATAAATTCCAAAAATAATGGGAAAAGTATCATTGGTAAAAATAGTTACAAGAAAAAAGCCACGTGCTTGTGTCAATAAGTAAACCGTTTAAACGAACATATTACAAATGAAAACGTTATTACATACTTACGTTTCATGTCAAAATTAGGATTAATTAAAAAACTTTATGGAAAATATATGAAATAGGTTGATAGTGTAGATTAGTTTGGTTAAAAAACATGTCAAGTGAAAATATTGTTACTTACTTACGTGTCATGTCAAGATTAGTATCGTTAAAATAGATAATAAACCAATAGCTAAGTAAAAAAAACAAAAAAAAAAAAACTAAGGGCGTTGTGTAGATTGCTTACCTTTTAAACATTTCGTGGATGAGACAGAGGTTGAAGCTTAGATGACAGTTCAGGTTGGCGACTCCTTTTTGAAGTCTGTCCAGGAGCATGACTAGTAGCAGCTGCACCATTTAAAATGTGACAACAATACTCCATACATGAGCGAATGGTGGTCTTGTAAAGGTACAGGATACTTTCAGACGTAGGTAACTTTCTAGCACGGTAGAGAGAGCCCACCTTCTTTACAGAAGCGTTGGCAATGGTCTCGATGCATCTGTTTTAACTCATGTTTCCTGTGAACGTTAAGACAAGAAGTTTGAACGAAGTGCTTTCAGGTAATGTATCTTTAGCCATAGCTATTAGTGGTTGAGAAAGTTTCTTATAATTATTATAGAAACAAGCTTATTCTTGGCAGCATTGAATGTTGCCATCCATTTTTGTCCCTATTCCACTACAGATTGGAAACCTTCTAGGGTTTCCGCCATTGCCTTAGATATGTGTTCATTTGTTTTCCCTGATGCCCGTTATAGAGCGTGGTGTCGTCAGCAAATAGACTATTTTATCAAAGGGGTCATTTATGAATATCAGGAATAATAAAGATCCAAATACTAATAAAGATCCAAGGATCGACCCCTGAGGTTCATCTGCATTTATATCATATTATTTATATTTACGACCGTCGCGGACAACCTGGATTTTATCTTATTTAAGATAGATTTAATTATGTTAAGTACTCGTCCAGTAATAGCATAAGATTGTATTTTCATTGTGCCATAAACTCTCAAAAACCTAAGGTAGATCTAGGGCTACTGCCCTCCTCTTCCCTGCTTTATCCAGTGCATAGTATATGCGTTCGGAGATTACAATTATGGTATCTGCAGTAGAACGGGCTTGCCTTAATCCGTACTGGTGGTCGAAGTTTAACAACTGTAAGGTGATGGACTAGAGCTTGATTAATTATGGACTCAAATATTTTGGCGAAAGGAGAGAGGAGGCTAATAACGTGATAATTTAATTGGTCAGTTCTTTCGCTGGAATTCTTGTAAACTTGTATAGCTGAAGTAGTTTTTCATAAGTCAAGAAAACACGGTTCGTAAAGACATTAGTTTAAGAGTTTGGAGAGAATTGGAGCAACCTCAGTGGAACATTTTTTAATAGAGCAGTCGGGGTGAGATCAGGTTCACACGATTTTGAGGTCTCTGGTTTTTTATGATATCATGTACTTTAGAAGGAGTGATTTTCAGGTCATCTAGTGCAGTTGCTGTACGCACCGCAAAGGAAAATAAGAGAGGAAGAGGTTTTTTGGGTCCAAAGAAGATTTTGAGGAAAACTAACGGGCAAGCATGTTAACTTTCTCGGTTGTCTTGATTATTGGATAGTGGAGAAATTGTTGATTGCCCATTATTTATTACACCATTGTAGATTTTCAAGAAATCACGAGTTCCTAATTTCTGCGCTTCAATACGTTCTCTATTTGTTTCGATATATTTTCTCTTAGCTGTCGATATTTCTTTTTTACAATTGCTTCTAGCTTCTATAAGTTTTTGTCTGTTTGGCCTGAAATTATGCCGGATAAATCTGCGGTATGCATGTTACCTTTGAGCAATGGCAGCTATGCAAGTAGAAGTAAACCATCGGGGAGAGAGGTTTGCTATCGAACTTCCGTGTGATGATATGTGCTCCAATTGCTGTTTTGAACCAATAAAAAAAGCTTCTTGCTTCCGCTTAGTAGATAAATAATTTTTAAGTAGGCACTTACAAAAAAGAAATACATTCTTGAGGTCTTCATAGCACCGCTTAAAACTACTAAGACTACATTTCTAACCGTCCACCGAGAAGAAAACTATTGTTTTAAGTAAGATGTGAAAAAAGATCTTTATGAAGCCTACAGAACACTGCCGAAAGCTGTCAATGTCTGGAGGCCTCTAAGTTTCTTACTTCTCCCCTAGAGGAGAGATTTTTTGAAAGTTAGCACTGAAAAATTACTGGTTGTTTAAAGAAAGATTTTGTTCAACAACTCGATGTACGATGAAAAAGCTTAAACATAAAAAAACATGAAAAGCAAAAAATTAGAACACGCAACTCCGAGTAATTGTTAGGAGAAAAGATGCAACTATGTAAAAATGCAATGATAATTGCAAATAAACTAAAACAAATGAAGTAGTTGAAAATATTATTACAATTACTCGAATGTTTTTTTTTAATACTATCTTTGCATTGCAAAGTTTCTTTTGTTATTAATGATCTAAAAGTCTGGTACATTAAATAAAGTAGTTTTAAAATGCATTTTATGGAATTACTGGGATGTTATGTTAAAGAAAACGTACAGTTTTAACTGTGTTGAAATATTTGAAACATAATTAAAATGGCAAAGAATAATCGTCAAGAAAATCCTATCACTGGTGCATTGTGACTTATACTTCAGGTATGCATTGGATTTGTAGACAGTTTTATATTTAATTACGGATAGGTTCCCCACGTCCCGTCTCGTTCTGAGTTCGGGGAAAAATCGTCTGACGTGAGCGGTGTCGAGGCGAAAAATTACCCCTTCGATAAAGTCCCGAGTTGTTAGAGGGAGAAAAAATAGTACAAATAATTGGATTTTTTTTATTTTCACAGTTCAAATAATTAGAATTTAAAAAAATACACAGTTCAAATAATTAGAATTAAAAAATAAGCAATTCAAATAATTAGAATTAAAAAATAAGCAATTCAAATAATTAGAATTAAAAAATAAGCAATTCAAATAATTAGAATTAAAAAATGAACAGTTCAAATAGTTAGAATTAAAAAATAAGCAATTCAAATAATTAGAATTAAAAAATAAGCAATTCAAATAATTAGAATTAAAAAATGAACAGTTCAAATAGTTAGAATTAAAAAATAAGCAATTCAAATAATTAGAATTAAAAAATAAGCAATTCAAATAATCAGAATTTAAAAAATAAGCAATTCAAATAATTAGAATAAAAAATGAACAGTTCAAATAGTTAGAATTTAAAAAATAAGCAATTCAAATAATTAGAATTAAAAAGTGAACAGTTCAAATAATCAGAATTTAAAAAATAAGCAATTCAAATAATTAGAATTAAAAAATGAACAGTTCAAATAATTAGAATGTAAAAATAAGCAATTCAAATAATTAGAATTAAAAAATGAACAGTTCAAATAATTAGAATGTAAAAAATAAGCAATTCAAATAATTAGAATTAAAAAATGAACAGTTCAAATAATTAGAATTAAAAAATAAGCAATTCAAATAATTAGAATTAAAAAATGAACAGTTCAAATAGTTAGAATTTAAAAAATAAGCAATTCAAATAATTAGAATTAAAAAATGAACAGTTCAAATAATTAGAATGTAAAAAATAAGCAATTCAAATAATTAGAATTAAATAATGAACAGTTCAAATAATCAGAATTTAAAAAATAAGCAATTCAAATAATTAGAATTAAAAAATGAACAGTTCAAATAATTAGAATGTAAAGAATAAGCAATTCAAATAATTAGAATTAAAAAATGAACAGTTCAAATAGTTAGAATTTAAAAAATAAGCAATTTAAATAATTAGAATAAAAAAAAAAACAGTTCAAATAATTAGAATGTAAAAAATAAGCAATTCAAATAATTAGAATTAAAAAATGAACAGTTCAAATAATTAGAATGTAAAAAATAAGCAATTCAAATAATTAGAATTAAAAAATGAACAGTTCAAATAATTAGAATTAAAAAATAAGCAATTCAAATAATTAGAATTAAAAAATGAACAGTTCAAATAATTAGAATGTAAAAAATAAGCAATTCAAATAATTAGAATTAAAAAATGAACAGTTCAAATAGTTAGAATTTAAAAAATAAGCAATTCAAATAATTAGAATTAAAAAATGAACAGTTCAAATAATCAGAATTAAAAAATAAGCAATTCAAATAATTAGAATTAAATAATGAACAGTTCAAATAATCAGAATTTAAAAAATAAGCAATTCAAATAATTAGAATTAAAAAATGAACAGTTCAAATAGTTAGAATGTAAAAAATAAGCAATTCAAATAATTAGAATTAAAAAATGAACAGTTCAAATAGTTAGAATTTAAAAAATAAGCAATTCAAATAATGAGAATTAAAAAATGAACAGTTCAAATAATTAGAATTAAAAAATAAGCAATTCAAATAATTAGAATTAAAAAATGAACAGTTCAAATAATTAGAATTCAAAAATAAGCAATTCAAATAATCAGAATTTAAAAAAAAAACAATTCAAATAATTAGAATTAAAAAATGAACAGTTCAAATAATCAGAATTTAAAAAATAAGCAATTCAAATAATTAGAATGTAAAAAATAAGCAATTCAAATAATTAGAATGTAAAAAATAAGCAATTCAAATAATTAGAATTAAAAAATGAACAGTTCAAATAATCAGAATTTAAAAAATAAGCAATTCAAATAATTAGAATTAAAAAATGAACAGTTCAAATAATTAGAATGTAAAAAATAAGCAATTCAAATAATTAGAATTAAAAAATGAACAGTTCAAATAATTAGAATGTAAAAAATAAGCAATTCAAATAATTATAATTAAAAAATGAACAGTTCAAATAATTAGAATTAAAAAATAAGCAATTCAAATAATTAGAATTAAAAAATAAGCAATTCAAATAATTAGAATTAAAAAATAAGCAATTCAAATAATTAGAATTAAAAAATGAACAATTCAAATAATTAGAATGTAAAAAATAAGCAATTCAAATAATTAGAATTAAAAATGAACAGTTCAAATAATTAGAATTAAAAAATAAGCAATTCAAATAATTAGAATGTAAAAAATAAGTAATTCAAATAATTAGAATTAAAAAATGAACAGTTCAAATAGTTAGAATGTAAAAAATTAGCAATTCAAAAAATTAGAATTAAAAAATGAACAGTTCAAATAATTAGAATGTAAAAAATAAGCAATTCTAATAATTAGAATTAAAAAATGAACAGTTCAAATAATTAGAATTAAAAAATAAGCAATTCAAATAATCAGAATTTAAAAAATAAGCAATTCAAATAATTAGAATTAAAAAATGAACAGTTCAAATAGTTAGAATTAAAAAATAAGCAATTCAAATAATTAGAATTAAAAAATAAGCAATTCAAATAATCAGAATTTAAAAAATAAGCAATTCAAATAATTATAATTAAAAAATGAACAGTTCAAATAGTTAGAATTAAAAAATAAGCAATTCAAATAATTAGAATTAAAAAATGAACAGTTCAAATAATCAGAATTTAAAAAATAAGCAATTCAAATAATTAGAATTAAAAAATGAACAGTTCAAATAATAAGAATGTAAAAAATAAGCAATTCAAATAATTAGAATTAAAAAATAGAACAGTTAAAATAATTAGAATTAAAAAATAAGCAATTCTAATAATTAGAATTAAAAAATAAGCAATTCAAATAATTAGAATTAAAAAATGAACAGTTCAAATAGTTAGAATTAAAAAAAAAGCAATTCAAATAATTAGAATTAAAAAATAAGCAATTCAAATAATCAGAATTTAAAAAATAAGCAATTCAAATAATTAGAATTAAAAAATGAACAGTTCAAATAGTTAGAATTTAAAAAATAAGCAATTCAAATAATTAGAATTAAAAAGTGAACAGTTCAAATAATCAGAATTTAAAAAATAAGCAATTCAAATAATTAGAATTAAAAAATGAACAGTTCAAATAATTAGAATGTAAAAATAAGCAATTCAAATAATTAGAATTAAAAAATGAACAGTTCAAATAATTAGAATGTAAAAAATAAGCAATTCAAATAATTAGAATTAAAAAATGAACAGTTCAAATAATTAGAATTAAAAAATAAGCAATTCAAATAATTAGAATTAAAAAATGAACAGTTCAAATAGTTAGAATTTAAAAAATAAGCAATTCAAATAATTAGAATTAAAAAATGAACAGTTCAAATACTTAGAATGTAAAAAATAAGCAATTCAAATAATTAGAATTAAATAATGAACAGTTCAAATAATCAGAATTTAAAAAATAAGCAATTCAAATAATTAGAATTAAAAAATGAACAGTTCAAATAATTAGAATGTAAAGAATAAGCAATTCAAATAATTAGAATTAAAAAATGAACAGTTCAAATAGTTAGAATTTAAAACATAAGCAATTTAAATAATTAGAATTAAAAAAAAAACAGTTCAAATAATTAGAATGTAAAAAATAAGCAATTCAAATAATTAGAATTAAAAAATGAACAGTTCAAATAATTAGAATGTAAAAAATAAGCAATTCAAATAATTAGAATTAAAAAATGAACAGTTCAAATAATTAGAATTAAAAAATAAGCAATTCAAATAATTAGAATTAAAAAATGAACAGTTCAAATAATGAGAATGTAAAAAATAAGCAATTCAAATAATTAGAATTAAAAAATGAACAGTTCAAATAGTTAGAATTTAAAAAATAAGCAATTCAAATAATTAGAATTAAAAAATGAACAGTTCAAATAATCAGAATTAAAAAATAAGCAATTCAAATAATTAGAAATAAAAAATGAACAGTTCAAATAATAAGAATTTAAAAAATAAGCAATTCAAATAATTAGAATTAAAAAATGAACAGTTCAAATAATTAGAATGTAAAAAATAAGCAATTCAAATAATTAGAATTAAAAAATGAACAGTTCAAATAGTTAGAATTTAAAAAATAAGCAATTCAAATAATTAGAATTAAAAAATGAACAGTTCAAATAATTAGAATTAAAAAATAAGCAATTCAAATAATTAGAATTAAAAAATGAACAGTTCAAATAATTAGAATTAAAAAATAAGCAATTCAAATAATCAGAATTTAAAAAAAAAACAATTCAAATAATTAGAATTAAAAAATGAACAGTTCAAATAATCAGAATTTAAAAAATAAGCAATTCAAATAATTAGAATGTAAAAAATAAGCAATTCAAATAATTAGAATGTAAAAAATAAGCAATTCAAATAATTAGAATTAAAAAATGAACAGTTCAAATAATCAGAATTTAAAAAATAAGCAATTCAAATAATTAGAATTAAAAAATGAACAGTTCAAATAATTAGAATGTAAAAAATAAGCAATTCAAATAATTAGAATTAAAAAATGAACAGTTCAAATAATTAGAATGTAAAAAATAAGCAATTCAAATAATTATAATTAAAAAATGAACAGTTCAAATAATTAGAATTAAAAAATAAGCAATTCAAATAATTAGAATTAAAAAATAAGCAATTCAAATAATTAGAATTAAAAAATAAGCAATTCAAATAATTAGAATTAAAAAATGAACAATTCAAATAATTAGAATGTAAAAAATAAGCAATTCAAATAATTAGAATTAAAAAATGAACAGTTCAAATAATTAGAATTAAAAAATGAACAGTTCAAATAATTAGAATGTAAAAAATAAGTAATTCAAATAATTAGAATTAAAAAATGAACAGTTCAAATAGTTAGAATGTAAAAAATTAGCAATTCAAATAATTAGAATTAAAAAATGAACAGTTCAAATAATTAGAATGTAAAAAATAAGCAATTCTAATAATTAGAATTAAAAAATGAACAGTTCAAATAATTAGAATTAAAAAATAAGCAATTCAAAAAATCAGAATTTAAAAAATAAGCAATTCAAATAATTAGAATTAAAAAATGAACAGTTCAAATAGTTAGAATTAAAAAATAAGCAATTCAAATAATTAGAATTAAAAAATAAGCAATTCAAATAATCAGAATTTAAAAAATAAGCAATTCAAATAATTATAATTAAAAAATGAACAGTTCAAATAGTTAGAATTAAAAAATAAGCAATTCAAATAATTAGAATTAAAAAATGAACAGTTCAAATAATCAGAATTTAAAAAATAAGCAATTCAAATAATTAGAATTAAAAAATGAACAGTTCAAATAATTAGAATGTAAAAAATAAGCAATTCAAATAATTAGAATTAAAAAATAGAACAGTTAAAATAATTAGAATTAAAAAATAAGCAATTCAAATAATTAGAATTAAAAAATAGAACAGTTCAAATAATTAGAATTAAAAAATGAACAGTTCAAATAATTAGAATTAAAAAATGAACAGTTCAAAACATTAGAATTAAAAAATAAGCAATTCAAATAATTAGAATTAAAAAATGAACAGTTCAAATAATTAGAATTAAAAAATAAGCAATTCAAATAATTAGAATTAAAAAATGAACAGTTAAAATAGTTAGAATTAAAAAATAAGCAATTCAAATAATTAGAATTAAAAAATGAACAGTTCAAATAATTAGAATTAAAAAATAAGCAATTCAAATAATTAGAATTAAAAAATGAACAGTTCAAATAATTAGAATGTAAAAAATAAGCAATTCAAATAATTAGAATTTAAAAATGAACAGTTCAAATAATTAGAATGTAAAAAATAAGCAATTCAAATAATTAGAATTAAAAAATGAACAGTTCAAATAATCAGAATTTAAAAAATAAGCAATTCAAATAATTAGAATTAAAAAATGAACAGTTCAAATAATTAGAATGTAAAAAATAAGCAATTCAAATAATAAGAATTAAAAAATGAACAGTTCAAATAATTAGAATTAAAAAATAAGCAATTCAAATAATTAGAATTAAAAAATGAACAGTTCAAATAATTAGAATTAAAAAATAAGCAATTCAAATAATTAGAATTAAAAAATGAACAGTTCAAATAATTAGAATTAAAAAATAAGCAATTCAAATAATTAGAATTAAAAAATGAACAGTTCAAATAATTAGAATTAAAAAATAAGCAATTCAAATAATTAGAATTAAAAAATGAACAGTTCAAATAATTAGAATTAAAAAATAAGCAATTCAAATAATTAGAATTAAAAAATGAACAGTTCAAATAATTAGAATTAAAAAATAAGCAATTCAAATAATCAGAATTTAAAAAAAAAACAATTCAAATAATTAGAATTAAAAAATGAACAGTTCAAATAATCAGAATTTAAAAAATAAGCAATTCAAATAATTAGAATGTAAAAAATAAGCAATTCAAATAATTAGAATGTAAAAAATAAGCAATTCAAATAATTAGAATTAAAAAATGAACAGTTCAAATAATCAGAATTTAAAAAATAAGCAATTCAAATAATTAGAATTAAAAAATGAACAGTTCAAATAATTAGAATGTAAAAAATAAGCAATTCAAATAATTAGAATTAAAAAATGAACAGTTCAAATAATTAGAATGTAAAAAATAAGCAATTCAAATAATTATAATTAAAAAATGAACAGTTCAAATAATTAGAATTAAAAAATAAGCAATTCAAATAATTAGAATTAAAAAATAAGCAATTCAAATAATTAGAATTAAAAAATAAGCAATTCAAATAATTAGAATTAAAAAATGAACAATTCAAATAATTAGAATGTAAAAAATAAACAATTCAAATAATTAGAATTAAAAAATGAACAGTTCAAATAATTAGAATTAAAAAATAAGCAATTCAAATAATTAGAATGTAAAAAATAAGTAATTCAAATAATTAGAATTAAAAAATGAACAGTTCAAATAGTTAGAATGTAAAAAATTAGCAATTCAAATAATTAGAATTAAAAAATAGAACAGTTAAAATAATTAGAATGTAAAAAATAAGCAATTCTAATAATTAGAATTAAAAAATGAACAGTTCAAATAATTAGAATTAAAAAATAAGCAATTCAAATAATCAGAATTTAAAAAATAAGCAATTCAAATAATTAGAATTAAAAAATGAACAGTTCAAATAGTTAGAATTAAAAAATAAGCAATTCAAATAATTAGAATTAAAAAATAAGCAATTCAAATAATCAGAATTTAAAAAATAAGCAATTCAAATAATTATAATTAAAAAATGAACAGTTCAAATAGTTAGAATTAAAAAATAAGCAATTCAAATAATTAGAATTAAAAAATGAACAGTTCAAATAATCAGAATTTAAAAAATAAGCAATTCAAATAATTAGAATTAAAAAATGAACAGTTCAAATAATTAGAATGTAAAAAATAAGCAATTCAAATAATTAGAATTAAAAAATAGAACAGTTAAAATAATTAGAATTAAAAAATAAGCAATTCAAATAATTAGAATTAAAAAATGAACAGTTCAAATAATTAGAATTAAAAAATAAGCAATTCAAATAATTAGAATTAAAAAATGAACAGTTCAAATAATTAGAATGTAAAAAATAAGCAATTCAAATAATTAGAATTTAAAAATGAACAGTTCAAATAATTAGAATTAAAAAATAAGCAATTCAAATAATTAGAATTAAAAAATGAACAGTTCAAATAATCAGAATTTAAAAAATAAGCAATTCAAATAATTAGAATTAAAAAATGAACAGTTCAAATAATTAGAATGTAAAAAATAAGCAATTCAAATAATAAGAATTAAAAAATGAACAGTTCAAATAATTAGAATTAAAAAATAAGCAATTCAAATAATTAGAATTAAAAAATGAACAGTTCAAATAATTAGAATTAAAAAATAAGCAATTCAAATAATTAGAATTAAAAAATGAACAGTTCAAATAATTAGAATTAAAAAATAAGCAATTCAAATAATTAGAATTAAAAAATGAACAGTTCAAATAATTAGAATTAAAAAATAAGCAATTCAAATAATTAGAATTAAAAAATGAACAGTTCAAATAGTTAGAATGTAAAAAAATAAGCAATTCAAATAATTAGAATAAAAAAATGAACAGTTCAAATAATTAGAATAAAAAAATAAGCAATTCAAATAATTAGAATTAAAAAATGAACAGTTCAAATAGTTAGAATTAAAAAATAAGCAATTCAAATAATTAGAATTAAAAAATGAACAGTTCAAATAGTTAGAATGTAAAAAATAAGCAATTCAAATAATTAGAATTAAAAAATGAACAGTTCAAATAGTTAGAATTTAAAAAATAAGCAATTCAAATAATTAGAATTAAAAAATTAACAGTTCAAATAATTAGAATGTAAAAAATAAGCAATTCAAATAATTAGAATTAAAAAATGAACAGTTCAAATAATCAGAATTTAAAAAATAAGCAATTCAAATAATTAGAATTAAAAAATGAACAGTTCAAATAATTAGAATGTAAAAAATAAACAGTTCAAATAATCAGAATTAAAAAATAAACAGTTAAAATAATTAGAATTAAAAAATAAACAATTTAAATAATTAGAAGTTAAAAATAAATAATTCAAATAATTAGAATAAAAAAAACAGTTCAAGTAATTAGAATTAAAAAATGAACAGTTCAAATAGTTAGAATTTAAAAAATAAGCAATTCAAATAATTAGAATTAAAAAATGAACAGTTCAAATAATTAGAATTAAAAAATAAGCAATTCAAATTATTAGAATTAAATAATGAACAGTTCAAATAATCAGAATTTAAAAAATAAGCAATTCAAATAATTAGAATTAAAAAATGAACAGTTCAAATAATTAGAATGTAAAAAATAAGCAATTCAAATAATTAGAATTAAAAAATGAACAGTTCAAATAGTTAGAATTTAAAAAATAACCAATTCAAATAATTAGAATTAAAAAATGAACAGTTCAAATAATTAGAATGTAAAAAATAAGCAATTCAAATAATTAGAATTAAAAAATGAACAGTTCAAATAATTAGAATTAAAAAATAAGCAATTCAAATAATCAGAATTTTAAAAATAAGCAATTCAAATAATTAGAATTAAAAAATGAACAGTTCAAATAATCAGAATTTAAAAAATAAGCAATTCAAATAATTAGAATGTAAAAAATAAGCAATTCAAATAATTAGAATGTAAAAAATAAGCAATTCAAATAATTAGAATTAAAAAATGAACAGTTCAAATAATCAGAATTTAAAAAATAAGCAATTCAAATAATTAGAATTAAAAAATGAACAGTTCAAATAATTAGAATGTAAAAAATAAGCAATTCAAATAATTAGAATTTAAAAATGAACAGTTCAAATAATTAGAATGTAAAAAATAAGCAATTCAAATAATTAGAATTAAAAAATGAACAGTTCAAATAATTAGAATTAAAAAATAAGCAATTCAAATAATTAGAATTAAAAAATAAGCAATTCAAATAATTAGAATTAAAAAATAAGCAATTAAAATAATTAGAATAAAAAAATGAACAGTTCAAATAATTAGAATGTAAAAAATAAGCAATTCAAATAATTAGAATTAAAAAATGAACAGTTCAAATAATTAGAATTAAAAAATAAGCAATTCAAATAATTAGAATGTAAAAAATAAGCAATTCAAATAATTAGAATTAAAAAATGAACAGTTCAAATAGTTAGAATGTAAAAAATAAGCAATTCAAATAATTAGAATTAAAAAATGAACAGTTCAAATAATTAGAATGTAAAAAATAAGCAATTCTAATAATTAGAATTAAAAAATGAACAGTTCAGATAATTAGAATTAAAAAATAAGCAATTCAAATAATCAGAATTTAAAAAATAAGCAATTCAAATAATTAGAATTAAAAAATGAACAGTTCAAATAGTTAGAATTAAAAAATAAGCAATTCAAATAATTAGAATTAAAAAATAAGCAATTCAAATAATCAGAATTTAAAAAATAAGCAATTCAAATAATTATAATTAAAAAATGAACAGTTCAAATAGTTAGAATTTAAAAAATGAACAATTCAAATAATTAGAATTAAAAAATGAACAGTTCAAATAATCAGAATTTAAAAAATAAGCAATTCAAATAATTAGAATTAAAAAATGAACAGTTCAAATAATTAGAATGTAAAAAATAAGCAATTCAAATAATTAGAATTAAAAAATAGAACAGTTAAAATAATTAGAATTAAAAAATAAGCAATTCAAATAATTAGAATTAAAAAATAGAACAGTTCAAATAATTAGAATTAAAAAATGAACAGTTCAAATAATTAGAATTAAAAAATGAACAGTTCAAATAATTAGAATTAAAAAATTAGCAATTCAAATAATTAGAATTAAAAAATGAACAGTTCAAATAATTAGAATTAAAAAATAAGCAATTCAAATAATTAGAATTAAAAAATGAACAGTTCAAATAGTTAGAATTAAAAAATAAGCAATTCAAATAATTAGAATTAAAAAATAAGCAATTCAAATTATTAGAATTAAAAAATGAACAGTTCAAATAATCAGAATTTAAAAAATAAGCAATTCAAATAATTAGAATTAAAAAATGAACAGTTCAAATAATTAGAATGTAAAAAATAAGCAGGTCAAATAATAAGAATTAAAAAATGAACAGTTCAAATAATTAGAATTAAAAAATAAGCAATTCAAATAATTAGAATTAAAAAATGAACAGTTCAAATAATTAGAATTAAAAAATAAGCAATTCAAATAATTAGAATTAAAAAATGAACAGTTCAAATAGTTAGAATTAAAAAATAAGCAATTCAAATAATTAGAATTAAAAAATAAGCAATTCAAATAATTAGAATTAAAAAATGAACAGTTCAAATAGTTAGAATTAAAAAATAAGCAATTCAAATAATTAGAATTAAAAAATGAACAATTCAAATAATCAGAATTTAAAAAATAAGCAATTCAAATAATTAGAATTAAAAAATGAACAGTTCAAATAGTTAGAATTTAAAAAATAAGCAATTCAAATAATTAGAATTAAAAAGTGAACAGTTCAAACAATCAGAATTTAAAAAAAAAGCAATTCAAATAATTAGAATTAAAAAATGAACAGTTCAAATAATTAGAATGTAAAAATAAGCAATTCAAATAATTAGAATTAAAAAAGGAACAGTTCAAATAATTAGAATGTAAAAAATAAGCAATTCAAATAATTAGAATTAAAAAATGAACAGTTCAAATAATTAGAATTAAAAAATAAGCAATTCAAATAATTAGAATTAAAAAATGAACAGTTCAAATAGTTAGAATTTAAAAAATAAGCAATTCAAATAATTAGAATTAAAAAATGAACAGTTCAAATAATTAGAATGTAAAAAATAAGCAATTCAAATAATTAGAATTAAATAATGAACAGTTCAAATAATCAGAATTTAAAAAATAAGCAATTCAAATAATTAGAATTAAAAAATGAACAGTTCAAATAATTAGAATGTAAAGAATAAGCAATTCAAATAATTAGAATTAAAAAATGAACAGTTCAAATAGTTAGAATTTAAAAAATAAGCAATTTAAATAATTAGAATTAAAAAAAAAACAGTTCAAATAATTAGAATGTAAAAAATAAGCAATTCAAATAATTAGAATTAAAAAATGAACAGTTCAAATAATTAGAATGTAAAAAATAAGCAATTCAAATAATTAGAATTAAAAAATGAACAGTTCAAATAATTAGAATTAAAAAATAAGCAATTCAAATAATTAGAATTAAAAAATGAACAGTTCAAATAATTAGAATGTAAAAAATAAGCAATTCAAATAATTAGAATTAAAAAATGAACAGTTCAAATAGTTAGAATTTAAAAAATAAGCAATTCAAATAATTAGAATTAAAAAATGAACAGTTCAAATAATCAGAATTAAAAAATAAGCAATTCAAATAATTAGAATTAAATAATGAACAGTTCAAATAATCAGAATTTAAAAAATAAGCAATTCAAATAATTAGAATTAAAAAATGAACAGTTCAAATAATTAGAATGTAAAAAATAAGCAATTCAAATAATTAGAATTAAAAAATGAACAGTTCAAATAGTTAGAATTGAAAAAATTAGCAATTCAAATAATGAGAATTAAAAAATGAACAGTTCAAATAATTAGAATTAAAAAATAAGCAATTCAAATAATTAGAATTAAAAAATGAACAGTTCAAATAATTAGAATTAAAAAATAAGCAATTCAAATAATCAGAATTTAAAAAAAAAACAATTCAAATAATTAGAATTAAAAAATGAACAGTTCAAATAATCAGAATTTAAAAAATAAGCAATTCAAATAATTAGAATGTAAAAAATAAGCAATTCAAATAATTAGAATGTAAAAAATAAGCAATTCAAATAATTAGAATTAAAAAATGAACAGTTCAAATAATCAGAATTTAAAAAATAAGCAATTCAAATAATTAGAATTAAAAAATGAACAGTTCAAATAATTAGAATGTAAAAAATAAGCAATTCAAATAATTAGAATTAAAAAATGAACAGTTCAAATAATTAGAATGTAAAAAATAAGCAATTCAAATAATTATAATTAAAAAATGAACAGTTCAAATAATTAGAATTAAAAAATAAGCAATTCAAATAATTAGAATTAAAAAATAAGCAATTCAAATAATTAGAATTAAAAAATAAGCAATTCAAATAATTAGAATTAAAAAATGAACAATTCAAATAATTAGAATGTAAAAAATAAGCAATTCAAATAATTAGAATTAAAAAATGAACAGTTCAAATAATTAGAATTAAAAAATAAGCAATTCAAATAATTAGAATGTAAAAAATAAGTAATTCAAATAATTAGAATTAAAAAATGAACAGTTCAAATAGTTAGAATGTAAAAAATTAGCAATTCAAAAAATTAGAATTAAAAAATGAACAGTTCAAATAATTAGAATGTAAAAAATAAGCAATTCTAATAATTAGAATTAAAAAATGAACAGTTCAAATAATTAGAATTAAAAAATAAGCAATTCAAATAATCAGAATTTAAAAAATAAGCAATTCAAATAATTAGAATTAAAAAATGAACAGTTCAAATAGTTAGAATTAAAAAATAAGCAATTCAAATAATTAGAATTAAAAAATAAGCAATTCAAATAATCAGAATTTAAAAAATAAGCAATTCAAATAATTATAATTAAAAAATGAACAGTTCAAATAGTTAGAATTAAAAAATAAGCAATTCAAATAATTAGAATTAAAAAATGAACAGTTCAAAAAATCAGAATTTAAAAAATAAGCAATTCAAATAATTAGAATTAAAAAATGAACAGTTCAAATAATTAGAATGTAAAAAATAAGCAATTCAAATAATTAGAATTAAAAAATAGAACAGTTAAAATAATTAGAATTAAAAAATAAGCAATTCAAATAATTAGAATTAAAAAATAGAACAGTTCAAATAATTAGAATTAAAAAATGAACAGTTCAAATAATTAGAATTAAAAAATGAACAGTTCAAATAATTAGAATTAAAAAATAAGCAATTCAAATAATTAGAATTAAAAAATGAACAGTTCAAATAATTAGAATTAAAAAATAAGCAATTCAAATAATTAGAATTAAAAAATGAACAGTTAAAATAGTTAGAATTAAAAAATAAGCAATTCAAATAATTAGAATTAAAAAATGAACAGTTCAAATAATTAGAATTAAAAAATAAGCAATTCAAATAATTAGAATTAAAAAATGAACAGTTCAAATAATTAGAATGTAAAAAATAAGCAATTCAAATAATTAGAATTTAAAAATGAACAGTTCAAATAATTAGAATGTAAAAAATAAGCAATTCAAATAATTAGAATTAAAAAATGAACAGTTCAAATAATCAGAATTTAAAAAATAAGCAATTCAAATAATTAGAATTAAAAAATGAACAGTTCAAATAATTAGAATGTAAAAAATAAGCAATTCAAATAATAAGAATTAAAAAATGAACAGTTCAAATAATTAGAATTAAAAAATAAGCAATTCAAATAATTAGAATTAAAAAATGAACAGTTCAAATAATTAGAATTAAAAAATAAGCAATTCAAATAATTAGAATTAAAAAATGAACAGTTCAAATAATTAGAATTAAAAAATAAGCAATTCAAATAATTAGAATTAAAAAATGAACAGTTCAAATAATTAGAATTAAAAAATAAGCAATTCAAATAATTAGAATTAAAAAATGAACAGTTCAAATAATTAGAATTAAAAAATAAGCAATTCAAATAATTAGAATTAAAAAATGAACAGTTCAAATAATTAGAATTAAAAAATAAGCAATTCAAATAATCAGAATTTAAAAAAAAAACAATTCAAATAATTAGAATTAAAAAATGAACAGTTCAAATAATCAGAATTTTAAAAAATAAGCAATTCAAATAATTAGAATGTAAAAAATAAGCAATTCAAATAATTAGAATGTAAAAAATAAGCAATTCAAATAATTAGAATTAAAAAAATGAACAGTTCAAATAATCAGAATTTAAAAAATAAGCAATTCAAATAATTAGAATTAAAAAATGAACAGTTCAAATAATTAGAATGTAAAAAATAAGCAATTCAAATAATTAGAATTAAAAAATGAACAGTTCAAATAATTAGAATGTAAAAAATAAGCAATTCAAATAATTATAATTAAAAAATGAACAGTTCAAATAATTAGAATTAAAAAATAAGCAATTCAAATAATTAGAATTAAAAAATAAGCAATTCAAATAATTAGAATTAAAAAATAAGCAATTCAAATAATTAGAATTAAAAAATGAACAATTCAAATAATTAGAATGTAAAAAATAAGCAATTCAAATAATTAGAATTAAAAAATGAACAGTTCAAATAATTAGAATTAAAAAATAAGCAATTCAAATAATTAGAATGTAAAAAATAAGTAATTCAAATAATTAGAATTAAAAAATGAACAGTTCAAATAGTTAGAATGTAAAAAATTAGCAATTCAAATAATTAGAATTAAAAAATGAACAGTTCAAATAATTAGAATTAAAAAATAAGCAATTCAAATAATTAGAATTAAAAAATGAACAGTTCAAATAATTAGAATTAAAAAATAAGCAATTCAAATAATTAGAATTAAAAAATTAGCAATTCAAATAATTAGAATGTAAAAAATAAGTAATTCAAATAATTAGAATTAAAAAAGGAACAGTTCAAATAGTTAGAATGTAAAAAATTAGCAATTCAAATAATTAGAATTAAAAAATGAACAGTTCAAATAATTAGAATGTAAAAAATAAGCAATTCTAATAATTAGAATTAAAAAATGAACAGTTCAAATAATTAGAATTAAAAAATAAGCAATTCAAATAATCAGAATTTAAAAAATAAGCAATTCAAATAATTAGAATTTAAAAATGAACAGTTCAAATAGTTAGAATTAAAAAATAAGCAATTCAAATAATTAGAATTAAAAAATAAGCAATTCAAATAATCAGAATTTAAAAAATAAGCAATTCAAATAATTATAATTAAAAAATGAACAGTTCAAATAGTTAGAATTAAAAAATAAGCAATTCAAATAATTAGAATTAAAAAATGAACAGTTCAAATAATCAGAATTTAAAAAATAAGCAATTCAAATAATTAGAATTAAAAAATGAACAGTTCAAATAATTAGAATGTAAAAAATAAGCAATTCAAATAATTAGAATTAAAAAATAGAACAGTTAAAATAATTAGAATTAAAAAATAAGCAATTCAAATAATTAGAATTAAAAAATAGAACAGTTCAAATAATTAGAATTAAAAAATGAACAGTTCAAATAATTAGAATTAAAAAATGAACAGTTCAAATAATTAGAATTAAAAAATAAGCAATTCAAATAATTAGAATTAAAAAATGAACAGTTCAAATAATTAGAATTAAAAAATAAGCAATTCAAATAATTAGAATTAAAAAATGAACAGTTAAAATAGTTAGAATTAAAAAATAAGCAATTCAAATAATTAGAATTAAAAAATGAACAGTTCAAATAATTAGAATTAAAAAATAAGCAATTCAAATAATTAGAATTAAAAAATGAACAGTTACAAATAATTAGAATGTAAAAAATAAGCAATTCAAATAATTAGAATTTAAAAATGAACAGTTCAAATAATTAGAATTAAAAAATAAGCAATTCAAATAATTAGAATTAAAAAATGAACAGTTCAAATAATCAGAATTTAAAAAATAAGCAATTCAAATAATTAGAATTAAAAAATGAACAGTTCAAATAATTAGAATGTAAAAAATAAGCAATTCAAATAATAAGAATTAAAAAATGAACAGTTCAAATAATTAGAATTAAAAAATAAGCAATTCAAATAATTAGAATTAAAAAATGAACAGTTCAAATAATTAGAATTAAAAAATAAGCAATTCAAATAATTAGAATTAAAAAATGAACAGTTCAAATAATTAGAATTAAAAAATAAGCAATTCAAATAATTAGAATTAAAAAATGAACAGTTCAAATAATTAGAATTAAAAAATAAGCAATTCAAATAATTAGAATTAAAAAATGAACAGTTCAAATAGTTAGAATGTAAAAAAATAAGCAATTCAAATAATTAGAATAAAAAAATGAACAGTTCAAATAATTAGAATTAAAAAATAAGCAATTCAAATAATTAGAATTAAAAAATGAACAGTTCAAATAGTTAGAATTAAAAAATAAGCAATTCAAATAATTAGAATTAAAAAATGAACAGTTCAAATAGTTAGAATGTAAAAAATAAGCAATTCAAATAATTAGAATTAAAAATGAACAGTTCAAATAGTTAGAATTTAAAAAATAAGCAATTCAAATAATTAGAATTAAAAAATTAACAGTTCAAATATTTAGAATGTAAAAAATAAGCAATTCAAATAATTAGAATTAAAAAATGAACAGTTCAAATAATCAGAATTTAAAAAATAAGCAATTCAAATAATTAGAATTAAAAAATGAACAGTTCAAATAATTAGAATGTAAAAAATAAACAGTTCAAATAATCAGAATTAAAAAATAAACAGTTAAAATAATTAGAATTAAAAAATAAACAATTTAAATAATTAGAAGTTAAAAATAAATAATTCAAATAATTAGAATAAAAAAAACAGTTCAAGTAATTAGAATTAAAAAATGAACAGTTCAAATAGTTAGAATTTAAAAAATAAGCAATTCAAATAATTAGAATTAAAAAATGAACAGTTCAAATAATTAGAATTAAAAAATAAGCAATTCAAATTATTAGAATTAAATAATGAACAGTTCAAATAATCAGAATTTAAAAAATAAGCAATTCAAATAATTAGAATTAAAAAATGAACAGTTCAAATAATTAGAATGTAAAAAATAAGCAATTCAAATAATTAGAATTAAAAAATGAACAGTTCAAATAGTTAGAATTTAAAAAATAAGCAATTCAAATAATTAGAATTAAAAAATGAACAGTTCAAATAATTAGAATGTAAAAAATAAGCAATTCAAATAATTAGAATTAAAAAATGAACAGTTCAAATAATTAGAATTAAAAAATAAGCAATTCAAATAATCAGAATTTAAAAAATAAGCAATTCAAATAATTAGAATTAAAAAATGAACAGTTCAAATAATCAGAATTTAAAAAATAAGCAATTCAAATAATTAGAATGTAAAAAATAAGCAATTCAAATAATTAGAATGTAAAAAATAAGCAATTCAAATAATTAGAATTAAAAAATGAACAGTTCAAATAATCAGAATTTAAAAAATAAGCAATTCAAATAATTAGAATTAAAAAATGAACAGTTCAAATAATTAGAATGTAAAAAATAAGCAATTCAAATAATTAGAATTAAAAAATGAACAGTTCAAATAATTAGAATGTAAAAAATAAGCAATTCAAATAATTAGAATTAAAAAATGAACAGTTCAAATAATTAGAATTAAAAAATAAGCAATTCAAATAATTAGAATTAAAAAATAAGCAATTCAAATAATTAGAATTAAAAAATAAGCAATTAAAATAATTAGAATTAAAAAATGAACAGTTCAAATAATTAGAATGTAAAAAATAAGCAATTCAAATAATTAGAATTAAAAAATTAACAGTTCAAATAA
This sequence comes from Euprymna scolopes, assembly GCF_053919585.1. Classification (NCBI taxonomy): domain Eukaryota; kingdom Metazoa; phylum Mollusca; class Cephalopoda; order Sepiida; family Sepiolidae; genus Euprymna; species Euprymna scolopes. Next base: position 169,245,326 of record NC_136488.1, on the reverse strand, counting down.
TCAGAATTTAAAAAATAAGCAATTCAAATAATTAGAATTAAAAAATGAACAGTTCAAATAATTAGAATGTAAAAAATAAGCAATTCAAATAATAAGAATTAAAAAATGAACAGTTCAAATAATTAGAATTAAAAAATAAGCAATTCAAATAATTAGAATTAAAAAATGAACAGTTCAAATAATTAGAATTAAAAAATAAGCAATTCAAATAATTAGAATTAAAAAATGAACAGTTCAAATAATTAGAATTAAAAAATAAGCAATTCAAATAATTAGAATTAAAAAATGAACAGTTCAAATAATTAGAATTAAAAAATAAGCAATTCAAATAATTAGAATTAAAAAATGAACAGTTCAAATAGTTAGAATGTAAAAAAATAAGCAATTCAAATAATTAGAATAAAAAAATGAACAGTTCAAATAATTAGAATTAAAAAATAAGCAATTCAAATAATTAGAATTAAAAAATGAACAGTTCAAATAGTTAGAATTAAAAAATAAGCAATTCAAATAATTAGAATTAAAAAATGAACAGTTCAAATAGTTAGAATGTAAAAAATAAGCAATTCAAATAATTAGAATTAAAAAATGAACAGTTCAAATAGTTAGAATTTAAAAAATAAGCAATTAAAATAATTAGAATTAAAAAATGAACAGTTCAAATAATTAGAATGTAAAAAATAAGCAATTCAAATAATTAGAATTAAAAAATGAACAGTTCAAATAATCAGAATTTAAAAAATAAGCAATTCAAATAATTAGAATTAAAAAATGAACAGTTCAAATAATTAGAATGTAAAAAATAAACAGTTCAAATAATCAGAATTAAAAAATAAACAGTTAAAATAATTAGAATTAAAAAATAAACAATTTAAATAATTAGAAGTTAAACATAAATAATTCAAATAATTAGAATAAAAAAAACAGTTCAAGTAATTAGAATTAAAAAATGAACAGTTCAAATAGTTAGAATTTAAAAAATAAGCAATTCAAATAATTAGAATTAAAAAATGAACAGTTCAAATAATTAGAATTAAAAAATAAGCAATTCAAATTATTAGAATTAAATAATGAACAGTTCAAATAATCAGAATTTAAAAAATAAGCAATTCAAATAATTAGAATTAAAAAATGAACAGTTCAAATAATTAGAATGTAAAAAATAAGCAATTCAAATAATTAGAATTAAAAAATGAACAGTTCAAATAGTTAGAATTTAAAAAATAAGCAATTCAAATAATTAGAATTAAAAAATGAACAGTTCAAATAATTAGAATGTAAAAAATAAGCAATTCAAATAATTAGAATTAAAAAATGAACAGTTCAAATAATTAGAATTAAAAAATAAGCAATTCAAATAATCAGAATTTAAAAAATAAGCAATTCAAATAATTAGAATTAAAAAATGAACAGTTCAAATAATCAGAATTTAAAAAATAAGCAATTCAAATAATTAGAATGTAAAAAATAAGCAATTCAAATAATTAGAATGTAAAAAAAAAGCAATTCAAATAATTAGAATTAAAAAATGAACAGTTCAAATAATCAGAATTTAAAAAATAAGCAATTCAAATAATTAGAATTAAAAAATGAACAGTTCAAATAATTAGAATGTAAAAAATAAGCAATTCAAATAATTAGAATTAAAAAATGAACAGTTCAAATAATTAGAATGTAAAAAATAAGCAATTCAAATAATTAGAATTAAAAAATGAACAGTTCAAATAGTTAGAATTAAAAAATAAGCAATTCAAATAATTAGAATTAAAAAATAAGCAATTCAAATAATCAGAATTTAAAAAATAAGCAATTCAAATAATTATAATTAAAAAATGAACAGTTCAAATAGTTAGAATTAAAAAATAAGCAATTCAAATAATTAGAATTAAAAAATGAACAGTTCAAATAATCAGAATTTAAAAAATAAGCAATTCAAATAATTAGAATTAAAAAATGAACAGTTCAAATAATTAGAATGTAAAAAATAAGCAATTCAAATAATTAGAATTAAAAAATAGAACAGTTAAAATAATTAGAATTAAAAAATAAGCAATTCAAATAATTAGAATTAAAAAATAGAACAGTTCAAATAATTAGAATTAAAAAATGAACAGTTCAAATAATTAGAATTAAAAAATGAACAGTTCAAATAATTAGAATTAAAAAATAAGCAATTCAAATAATTAGAATTAAAAAATGAACAGTTCAAATAATTAGAATTAAAAAATAAGCAATTCAAATAATTAGAATTAAAAAATGAACAGTTAAAATAGTTAGAATTAAAAAATAAGCAATTCAAATAATTAGAATTAAAAAATGAACAGTTCAAATAATTAGAATTAAAAAATAAGCAATTCAAATAATTAGAATTAAAAAATGAACAGTTCAAATAATTAGAATGTAAAAAATAAGCAATTCAAATAATTAGAATTTAAAAATGAACAGTTCAAATAATTAGAATTAAAAAATAAGCAATTCAAATAATTAGAATTAAAAAATGAACAGTTCAAATAATCAGAATTTAAAAAATAAGCAATTCAAATAATTAGAATTAAAAAATGAACAGTTCAAATAATTAGAATGTAAAAAATAAGCAATTCAAATAATAAGAATTAAAAAATGAACAGTTCAAATAATTAGAATTAAAAAATAAGCAATTCAAATAATTAGAATTAAAAAATGAACAGTTCAAATAATTAGAATTAAAAAATAAGCAATTCAAATAATTAGAATTAAAAAATGAACAGTTCAAATAATTAGAATTAAAAAATAAGCAATTCAAATAATTAGAATTAAAAAATGAACAGTTCAAATAATTAGAATTAAAAAATAAGCAATTCTAATAATTAGAATTAAAAAATGAACAGTTCAAATAGTTAGAATGTAAAAAAATAAGCAATTCAAATAATTAGAATAAAAAAATGAACAGTTCAAATAATTAGAATTAAAAAATAAGCAATTCAAATAATTAGAATTAAAAAATGAACAGTTCAAATAGTTAGAATTAAAAAATAAGCAATTCAAATAATTAGAATTAAAAAATGAACAGTTCAAATAGTTAGAATGTAAAAAATAAGCAATTCAAATAATTAGAATTAAAAATGAACAGTTCAAATAGTTAGAATTTAAAAAATAAGCAATTCAAATAATTAGAATTAAAAAATTAACAGTTCAAATATTTAGAATGTAAAAAATAAGCAATTCAAATAATTAGAATTAAAAAATGAACAGTTCAAATAATCAGAATTTAAAAAATAAGCAATTCAAATAATTAGAATTAAAAAATGAACAGTTCAAATAATTAGAATGTAAAAAATAAACAGTTCAAATAATCAGAATTAAAAAATAAACAGTTAAAATAATTAGAATTAAAAAATAAACAATTTAAATAATTAGAAGTTAAAAATAAATAATTCAAATAATTAGAATAAAAAAAACAGTTCAAGTAATTAGAATTAAAAAATGAACAGTTCAAATAGTTAGAATTTAAAAAATAAGCAATTCAAATAATTAGAATTAAAAAATGAACAGTTCAAATAATTAGAATTAAAAAATAAGCAATTCAAATTATTAGAATTAAATAATGAACAGTTCAAATAATCAGAATTTAAAAAATAAGCAATTCAAATAATTAGAATTAAAAAATGAACAGTTCAAATAATTAGAATGTAAAAAATAAGCAATTCAAATAATTAGAATTAAAAAATGAACAGTTCAAATAGTTAGAATTTAAAAAATAAGCAATTCAAATAATTAGAATTAAAAAATGAACAGTTCAAATAATTAGAATGTAAAAAATAAGCAATTCAAATAATTAGAATTAAAAAATGAACAGTTCAAATAATTAGAATTAAAAAATAAGCAATTCAAATAATCAGAATTTAAAAAATAAGCAATTCAAATAATTAGAATTAAAAAATGAACAGTTCAAATAATCAGAATTTAAAAAATAAGCAATTCAAATAATTAGAATGTAAAAAATAAGCAATTCAAATAATTAGAATGTAAAAAATAAGCAATTCAAATAATTAGAATTAAAAAATGAACAGTTCAAATAATCAGAATTTAAAAAATAAGCAATTCAAATAATTAGAATTAAAAAATTAACAGTTCAAATAATTAGAATGTAAAAAATAAGCAATTCAAATAATTAGAATTAAAAAATGAACAGTTCAAATAATTAGAATGTAAAAAATAAGCAATTCAAATAATTAGAATTAAAAAATGAACAGTTCAAATAATTAGAATTAAAAAATAAGCAATTCAAATAATTAGAATTAAAAAATAAGCAATTCAAATAATTAGAATTAAAAAATAAGCAATTAAAATAATTAGAATTAAAAAATGAACAGTTCAAATAATTAGAATGTAAAAAATAAGCAATTCAAATAATTAGAATTAAAAAATGAACAGTTCAAATAATCAGAATTTAAAAAATAAGCAATTCAAATAATTAGAATTAAAAAATGAACAGTTCAAATAATTAGAATGTAAAAAATAAGCAATTCAAATAATAAGAATTAAAAAATGAACAGTTCAAATAATTAGAATTAAAAAATAAGCAATTCAAATAATTAGAATTAAAAAATGAACTGTTCAAATAATTAGAATTAAAAAATAAGCAATTCAAATAATTAGAATTAAAAAATGAACAGTTCAAATAATTAGAATTAAAAAATAAGCAATTCAAATAATTAGAATTAAAAAATGAACAGTTCAAATAATTAGAATTAAAAAATAAGCAATTCAAATAATTAGAATTAAAAAATGAACAGTTCAAATAGTTAGAATGTAAAAAAATAAGCAATTCAAATAATTAGAATAAAAAAATGAACAGTTCAAATAATTAGAATTAAAAAATAAGCAATTCAAATAATTAGAATTAAAAAATGAACAGTTCAAATAGTTAGAATTAAAAAATAAGCAATTCAAATAATTAGAATTAAAAAATGAACAGTTCAAATAGTTAGAATGTAAAAAATAAGCAATTCAAATAATTAGAATTAAAAAATGAACAGTTCAAATAGTTAGAATTTAAAAAATAAGCAATTCAAATAATTAGAATTAAAAAATTAACAGTTCAAATAATTAGAATGTAAAAAATAAGCAATTCAAATAATTAGAATTAAAAAATGAACAGTTCAAATAATCAGAATTTAAAAAATAAGCAATTCAAATAATTAGAATTAAAAAATGAACAGTTCAAATAATTAGAATGTAAAAAATAAACAGTTCAAATAATCAGAATTAAAAAATAAACAGTTAAAATAATTAGAATTAAAAAATAAACAATTTAAATAATTAGAAGTTAAAAATAAATAATTCAAATAATTAGAATAAAAAAAACAGTTCAAGTAATTAGAATTAAAAAATGAACAGTTCAAATAGTTAGAATTTAAAAAATAAGCAATTCAAATAATTAGAATTAAAAAATGAACAGTTCAAATAATTAGAATTAAAAAATAAGCAATTCAAATTATTAGAATTAAATAATGAACAGTTCAAATAATCAGAATTTAAAAAATAAGCAATTCAAATAATTAGAATTAAAAAATGAACAGTTCAAATAATTAGAATGTAAAAAATAAGCAATTCAAATAATTAGAATTAAAAAATGAACAGTTCAAATAGTTAGAATTTAAAAAATAAGCAATTCAAATAATTAGAATTAAAAAATGAACAGTTCAAATAATTAGAATGTAAAAAATAAGCAATTCAAATAATTAGAATTAAAAAATGAACAGTTCAAATAATTAGAATTAAAAAATAAGCAATTCAAATAATCAGAATTTAAAAAATGAGCAATTCAAATAATTAGAATTAAAAAATGAACAGTTCAAATAATCATAATTTAAAAAATAAGCAATTCAAATAATTAGAATGTAAAAAATAAGCAATTCAAATAATTAGAATGTAAAAATTAAGCAATTCAAATAATTAGAATTAAAAAATGAACAGTTCAAATAATCAGAATTTAAAAAATAAGCAATTCAAATAATTAGAATTAAAAAATGAACAGTTCAAATAATTAGAATGTAAAAAATAAGCAATTCAAATAATTAGAATTAAAAAATGAACAGTTCAAATAATTAGAATGTAAAAAATAAGCAATTCAAATAATTAGAATTAAAAAATGAACAGTTCAAATAATTAGAATTAAAAAATAAGCAATTCAAATAATTAGAATTAAAAAATAAGCAATTCAAATAATTAGAATTAAAAAATAAGCAATTAAAATAATAAGAATTAAAAAATGAACAGTTCAAATAATTAGAATTAAAAAATAAGCAATTCAAATAATTAGAATTAAAAAATGAACAGTTCAAATAATTAGAATGTAAAAAATAAGCAATTCAAATAATAAGAATTAAAAAATGAACAGTTCAAATAATTAGAATTAAAAAATAAGCAATTCAAATAATTAGAATTAAAAAATGAACAGTTCAAATAATTAGAATTAAAAAATAAGCAATTCAAATAATTAGAATTAAAAAATGAACAGTTCAAATAATTAGAATTAAAAAATAAGCAATTCAAATAATTAGAATTAAAAAATGAACAGTTCAAATAATTAGAATTAAAAAATAAGCAATTCAAATAATTAGAATTAAAAAATGAACAGTTCAAATAGTTAGAATGTAAAAAAATAAGCAATTCAAATAATTAGAATAAAAAAATGAACAGTTCAAATAATTAGAATTAAAAAATAAGCAATTCAAATAATTAGAATTAAAAAATGAACAGTTCAAATAGTTAGAATTAAAAAATAAGCAATTCAAATAATTAGAATTAAAAAATGAACAGTTCAAATAGTTAGAATGTAAAAAATAAGCAATTCAAATAATTAGAATTAAAAAATGAACAGTTCAAATAGTTAGAATTTAAAAAATAAGCAATTCAAATAATTAGATATAAAAAATTAACAGTTCAAATAATTAGAATGTAAAAAATAAGCAATTCAAATAATTAGAATTAAAAAATGAACAGTTCAAATAATCAGAATTTAAAAAATAAGCAATTCAAATAATTAGAATTAAAAAATGAACAGTTCAAATAATTAGAATGTAAAAAATAAACAGTTCAAATAATCAGAATTAAAAAATAAACAGTTAAAATAATTAGAATTAAAAAATAAACAATTTAAATAATTAGAAGTTAAAAATAAATAATTCAAATAATTAGAATAAAAAAAACAGTTCAAGTAATTAGAATTAAAAAATGAACAGTTCAAATAGTTAGAATTTAAAAAATAAGCAATTCAAATAATTAGAATTAAAAAATGAACAGTTCAAATAATTAGAATTAAAAAATAAGCAATTCAAATTATTAGAATTAAATAATGAACAGTTCAAATAATCAGAATTTAAAAAATAAGCAATTCAAATAATTAGAATTAAAAAATGAACAGTTCAAATAATTAGAATGTAAAAAATAAGCAATTCAAATAATTAGAATTAAAAAATGAACAGTTCAAATAGTTAGAATTTAAAAAATAAGCAATTCAAATAATTAGAATTAAAAAATGAACAGTTCAAATAATTAGAATGTAAAAAATAAGCAATTCAAATAATTAGAATTAAAAAATGAACAGTTCAAATAATTAGAATTAAAAAATAAGCAATTCAAATAATCAGAATTTAAAAAATAAGCAATTCAAATAATTAGAATTAAAAAATGAACAGTTCAAATAATCAGAATTTAAAAAATAAGCAATTCAAATAATTAGAATGTAAAAAATAAGCAATTCAAATAATTAGAATGTAAAAAATAAGCAATTCAAATAATTAGAATTAAAAAATGAACAGTTCAAATAATCAGAATTTAAAAAATAAGCAATTCAAATAATTAGAATTAAAAAATGAACAGTTCAAATAATTAGAATGTAAAAAATAAGCAATTCAAATAATTAGAATTAAAAAATGAACAGTTCAAATAATTAGAATGTAAAAAATAAGCAATTCAAATAATTAGAATTAAAAAATGAACAGTTCAAATAATTAGAATTAAAAAATAAGCAATTCAAATAATTAGAATTAAAAAATAAGCAATTCAAATAATTAGAATTAAAAAATGAACAGTTCAAATAATCAGAATTTAAAAAATAAGCAATTCAAATAATTAGAATTAAAAAATGAACAGTTCAAATAATTAGAATGTAAAAAATAAACAGTTCAAATAATCAGAATTAAAAAATAAACAGTTAAAATAATTAGAATTAAAAAATAAACAATTTAAATAATTAGAAGTTAAAAATAAATAATTCAAATAATTAGAATAAAAAAAACAATTCAAGTAATTAGAATTAAAAAATGAACAGTTCAAATAGTTAGAATTTAAAAAATAAGCAATTCAAATAATTAGAATTAAAAAATGAACAGTTCAAATAATTAGAATTAAAAAATAAGCAATTCAAATTATTAGAATTAAATAATGAACAGTTCAAATAATCAGAATTTAAAAAATAAGCAATTCAAATAATTAGAATTAAAAAATGAACAGTTCAAATAATTAGAATGTAAAAAATAAGCAATTCAAATAATTAGAATTAAAAAATGAACAGTTCAAATAGTTTGAATTTAAAAAATAAGCAATTCAAATAATTAGAATTAAAAAATGAACAGTTCAAATAATTAGAATGTAAAAAATAAGCAATTCAAATAATTAGAATTAAAAAATGAACAGTTCAAATAATTAGAATTAAAAAATAAGCAATTCAAATAATCAGAATTTAAAAAATAAGCAATTCAAATAATTAGAATTAAAAAATGAACAGTTCAAATAATCAGAATTTAAAAAATAAGCAATTCAAATAATTAGAATGTAAAAAATAAGCAATTCAAATAATTAGAATGTAAAAAATAAGCAATTCAAATAATTAGAATTAAAAAATGAACAGTTCAAATAATCAGAATTTAAAAAATAAGCAATTCAAATAATTAGAATTAAAAAATGAACAGTTCAAATAATTAGAATGTAAAAAATAAGCAATTCAAATAATTAGAATTAAAAAATGAACAGTTCAAATAATTAGAATGTAAAAAATAAGCAATTCAAATAATTAGAATTAAAAAATGAACAGTTCAAATAATTAGAATTAAAAAATAAGCAATTCAAATAATTAGAATTAAAAAATAAGCAATTCAAATAATTAGAATTAAAAAATAAGCAATTAAAATAATTAGAATTAAAAAATGAACAGTTCAAATAATTAGAATGTAAAAAATAAGCAATTCAAATAATTAGAATTAAAAAATTAACAGTTCAAATAATCAGAATTTAAAAAATAAGCAATTCAAATAATTAGAATTAAAAAATGAACAGTTCAAATAATTAGAATGTAAAAAATAAGCAATTCAAATAATAAGAATTAAAAAATGAACAGTTCAAATAATTAGAATTAAAAAATAAGCAATTCAAATAATTAGAATTAAAAAATGAACAGTTCAAATAATTAGAATTAAAAAATAAGCAATTCAAATAATTAGAATTAAAAAATGAACAGTTCAAATAATTAGAATTAAAAAATAAGCAATTCAAATAATTAGAATTAAAAAATGAACAGTTCAAATAATTAGAATTAAAAAATAAGCAATTCAAATAATTAGAATTAAAAAATGAACAGTTCAAATAGTTAGAATGTAAAAAAATAAGCAATTCAAATAATTAGAATAAAAAAATGAACAGTTCAAATAATTAGAATTAAAAAATAAGCAATTCAAATAATTAGAATTAAAAAATGAACAGTTCAAATAGTTAGAATTAAAAAATAAGCAATTCAAATAATTAGAATTAAAAAATGAACAGTTCAAATAGTTAGAATGTAAAAAATAAGCAATTCAAATAATTAGAATTAAAAAATGAACAGTTCAAATAGTTAGAATTTAAAAAATAAGCAATTCAAATAATTAGAATTAAAAAATTAACAGTTCAAATAATTAGAATGTAAAAAATAAGCAATTCAAATAATTAGAATTAAAAAATGAACAGTTCAAATAATCAGAATTTAAAAAATAAGCAATTCAAATAATTAGAATTAAAAAATGAACAGTTCAAATAATTAGAATGTAAAAAATAAACAGTTCAAATAATCAGAATTAAAAAATAAACAGTTAAAATAATTAGAATTAAAAAATAAACAATTTAAATAATTAGAAGTTAAAAATAAATAATTCAAATAATTAGAATAAAAAAAACAGTTCAAGTAATTAGAATTAAAAAATGAACAGTTCAAATAGTTAGAATTTAAAAAATAAGCAATTCAAATAATTAGAATTAAAAAATGAACAGTTCAAATAATTAGAATTAAAAAATAAGCAATTCAAATTATTAGAATTAAATAATGAACAGTTCAAATAATCAGAATTTAAAAAATAAGCAATTCAAATAATTAGAATTAAAAAATGAACAGTTCAAATAATTAGAATGTAAAAAATAAGCAATTCAAATAATTAGAATTAAAAAATGAACAGTTCAAATAGTTAGAATTTAAAAAATAAGCAATTCAAATAATTAGAATTAAAAAATGAACAGTTCAAATAATTAGAATGTAAAAAATAAGCAATTCAAATAATTAGAATTAAAAAATGAACAGTTCAAATAATTAGAATTAAAAAATAAGCAATTCAAATAATCAGAATTTAAAAAATAAGCAATTCAAATAATTAGAATTAAAAAATTAACAGTTCAAATAATCAGAATTTAAAAAATAAGCAATTCAAATAATTAGAATGTAAAAAATAAGCAATTCAAATAATTAGAATGTAAAAAATAAGCAATTCAAATAATTAGAATTAAAAAATGAACAGTTCAAATAATCAGAATTTAAAAAATAAGCAATTCAAATAATTAGAATTAAAAAATGAACAGTTCAAATAATTAGAATGTAAAAAATAAGCAATTCAAATAATTAGAATTAAAAAATGAACAGTTCAAATAATTAGAATGTAAAAAATAAGCAATTCAAATAATTAGAATTAAAAAATGAACAGTTCAAATAATTAGAATTAAAAAATAAGCAATTCAAATAATTAGAATTAAAAAATAAGCAATTCAAATAATTAGAATTAAAAAATAAGCAATTAAAATAATAAGAATTAAAAAATGAACAGTTCAAATAATTAGAATTAAAAAATAAGCAATTCAAATAATTAGAATTAAAAAATGAACAGTTCAAATAATTAGAATGTAAAAAATAAGCAATTCAAATAATAAGAATTAAAAAATGAACAGTTCAAATAATTAGAATTAAAAAATAAGCAATTCAAATAATTAGAATTAAAAAATGAACAGTTCAAATAATTAGAATTAAAAAATAAGCAATTCAAATAATTAGAATTAAAAAATGAACAGTTCAAATAATTAGAATTAAAAAATAAGCAATTCAAATAATTAGAATTAAAAAATGAACAGTTCAAATAATTAGAATTAAAAAATAAGCAATTCAAATAATTAGAATTAAAAAATATACAGTTCAAATAGTTAGAATGTAAAAAAATAAGCAATTCAAATAATTAGAATAAAAAAATGAACAGTTCAAATAATTAGAATTAAAAAATAAGCAATTCAAATAATTAGAATTAAAAAATGAACAGTTCAAATAGTTAGAATTAAAAAATAAGCAATTCAAATAATCAGAATTTAAAAAATAAGCAATTCAAATAATTAGAATTAAAAAATGAACAGTTCAAATAATCAGAATTTAAAAAATAAGCAATTCAAATAATTAGAATGTAAAAAATAAGCAATTCAAATAATTAGAATGTAAAAAATAAGCAATTCAAATAATTAGAATTAAAAAATGAACAGTTCAAATAATCAGAATTTAAAAAATAAGCAATTCAAATAATTAGAATTAAAAAATGAACAGTTCAAATAATTAGAATGTAAAAAATAAGCAATTCAAATAATTAGAATTAAAAAATGAACAGTTCAAATAATTAGAATGTAAAAAATAAGCAATTCAAATAATTAGAATTAAAAAATGAACAGTTCAAATAATTAGAATTAAAAAATAAGCAATTCAAATAATTAGAATTAAAAAATAAGCAATTCAAATAATTAGAATTAAAAAATAAGCAATTAAAATAATAAGAATTAAAAAATGAACAGTTCAAATAATTAGAATTAAAAAATAAGCAATTCAAATAATTAGAATTAAAAAATGAACAGTTCAAATAATTAGAATGTAAAAAATAAGCAATTCAAATAATAAGAATTAAAAAATGAACAGTTCAAATAATTAGAATTAAAAAATAAGCAATTCAAATAATTAGAATTAAAAAATGAACAGTTCAAATAATTAGAATTAAAAAATAAGCAATTCAAATAATTAGAATTAAAAAATGAACAGTTCAAATAATTAGAATTAAAAAATAAGCAATTCAAATAATTAGAATTAAAAAATGAACAGTTCAAATAATTAGAATTAAAAAATAAGCAATTCAAATAATTAGAATTAAAAAATGAACAGTTCAAATAGTTAGAATGTAAAAAAATAAGCAATTCAAATAATTAGAATAAAAAAATGAACAGTTCAAATAATTAGAATTAAAAAATAAGCAATTCAAATAATTAGAATTAAAAAATGAACAGTTCAAATAGTTAGAATTAAAAAATAAGCAATTCAAATAATTAGAATTAAAAAATGAACAGTTCAAATAGTTAGAATGTAAAAAATAAGCAATTCAAATAATTAGAATTAAAAAATGAACAGTTCAAATAGTTAGAATTTAAAAAATAAGCAATTCAAATAATTAGAATTAAAAAATTAACAGTTCAAATAATTAGAATGTAAAAAATAAGCAATTCAAATAATTAGAATTAAAAAATGAACAGTTCAAATAATCAGAATTTAAAAAATAAGCAATTCAAATAATTAGAATTAAAAAATGAACAGTTCAAATAATTAGAATGTAAAAAATAAACAGTTCAAATAATCAGAATTAAAAAATAAACAGTTAAAATAATTAGAATTAAAAAATAAACAATTTAAATAATTAGAAGTTAAAAATAAATAATTCAAATAATTAGAATAAAAAAAACAGTTCAAGTAATTAGAATAAAAAAATGAACAGTTCAAATAGTTAGAATTTAAAAAATAAGCAATTCAAATAATTAGAATTAAAAAATGAACAGTTCAAATAATTAGAATTAAAAAATAAGCAATTCAAATTATTAGAATTAAATAATGAACAGTTCAAATAATCAGAATTTAAAAAATAAGCAATTCAAATAATTAGAATTAAAAAATGAACAGTTCAAATAATTAGAATGTAAAAAATAAGCAATTCAAATAATTAGAATTAAAAAATGAACAGTTCAAATAGTTAGAATTTAAAAAATAAGCAATTCAAATAATTAGAATTAAAAAATGAACAGTTCAAATAATTAGAATGTAAAAAATAAGCAATTCAAATAATTAGAATTAAAAAATGAACAGTTCAAATAATTAGAATTAAAAAATAAGCAATTCAAATAATCAGAATTTAAAAAATAAGCAATTCAAATAATTAGAATTAAAAAATGAACAGTTCAAATAATCAGAATTTAAAAAATAAGCAATTCAAATAATTAGAATGTAAAAAATAAGCAATTCAAATAATTAGAATGTAAAAAATAAGCAATTCAAATAATTAGAATTAAAAAATGAACAGTTCAAATAATCAGAATTTAAAAAATAAGCAATTCAAATAATTAGAATTAAAAAATGAACAGTTCAAATAATTAGAATGTAAAAAATAAGCAATTCAAATAATTAGAATTAAAAAATGAACAGTTCAAATAATTAGAATGTAAAAAATAAGCAATTCAAATAATTAGAATTAAAAAATGAACAGTTCAAATAATTAGAATTAAAAAATAAGCAATTCAAATAATTAGAATTAAAAAATAAGCAATTCAAATAATTAGAATTAAAAAATAAGCAATTAAAATAATTAGAATTAAAAAATGAACAGTTCAAATAATTAGAATGTAAAAAATAAGCAATTCAAATAATTAGAATTAAAAAATGAACAGTTCAAATAATTAGAATTAAAAAATAAGCAATTCAAATAATTAGAATGTAAAAAATAAGCAATTCAAATAATTAGAATTAAAAAATGAACAGTTCAAATAGTTAGAATGTAAAAAATAAGCAATTCAAATAATTAGAATTAAAAAATGAACAGTTCAAATAATTAGAATGTAAAAAATAAGCAATTCTAATAATTAGAATTAAAAAATGAACAGTTCAAATAATTAGAATTAAAAAATAAGCAATTCAAATAATCAGAATTTAAAAAATAAGCAATTCAAATAATTAGAATTAAAAAATGAACAGTTCAAATAGTTAGAATTAAAAAATAAGCAATTCAAATAATTAGAATTAAAAAATAAGCAATTCAAATAATCAGAATTTAAAAAATAAGCAATTCAAATAATTATAATTAAAAAATGAACAGTTCAAATAGTTAGAATTTAAAAAATAAGCAATTCAAATAATTAGAATTAAAAAATGAACAGTTCAAATAATCAGAATTTAAAAAATAAGCAATTCAAATAATTAGAATTAAAAAATGAACAGTTCAAATAATTAGAATGTAAAAAATAAGCAATTCAAATAATTAGAATTAAAAAATAGAACAGTTAAAATAATTAGAATTAAAAAATAAGCAATTCAAATAATTAGAATTAAAAAATAGAACAGTTCAAATAATTAGAATTAAAAAATGAACAGTTCAAATAATTAGAATTAAAAAATGAACAGTTCAAATAATTAGAATTAAAAAATAAGCAATTCAAATAATTAGAATTAAAAAATGAACAGTTCAAATAATTAGAATTAAAAAATAAGCAATTCAAATAATTAGAATTAAAAAATGAACAGTTCAAATAGTTAGAATTAAAAAATAAGCAATTCAAATAATTAGAATTAAAAAATAAGCAATTCAAATAATTAGAATTAAAAAATGAACAGTTCAAATAATCAGAATTTAAAAAATAAGCAATTCAAATAATTAGAATTAAAAAATGAACAGTTCAAATAATTAGAATGTAAAAAATAAGCAATTCAAATAATAAGAATTAAAAAATGAACAGTTCAAATAATTAGAATTAAAAAATAAGCAATTCAAATAATTAGAATTAAAAAATGAACAGTTCAAATAATCAGAATTAAAAAATAAGCAATTCAAATAATTAGAATTAAAAAATGAACAGTTCAAATAATTAGAATTAAAAAATAAGCAATTCAAATAATTAGAATTAAAAAATGAACAGTTCAAATAATTAGAATTAAAAAATAAGCAATTCAAATAATTAGAATTAAAAAATGAACAGTTCAAATAGTTAGAATGTAAAAAAATAAGCAATTCAAATAATTAGAATAAAAAAATGAACAGTTCAAATAATTAGAATTAAAAAATAAGCAATTCAAATAATTAGAATTAAAAAATGAACAGTTCAAATAGTTAGAATTAAAAAATAAGCAATTCAAATAATTAGAATTAAAAAATGAACAGTTCAAATAGTTAGAATGTAAAAAATAAGCAATTCAAATAATTAGAATTAAAAAATGAACAGTTCAAATAGTTAGAATTTAAAAAATAAGCAATTCAAATAATTAGAATTAAAAAATTAACAGTTCAAATAATTAGAATGTAAAAAATAAGCAATTCAAATAATTAGAATTAAAAAATGAACAGTTCAAATAATCAGAATTTAAAAAATAAGCAATTCAAATAATTAGAATTAAAAAATGAACAGTTCAAATAATTAGAATGTAAAAAATAAACAGTTCAAATAATCAGAATTAAAAAATAAACAGTTAAAATAATTAGAATTAAAAAATAAACAATTTAAATAATTAGAAGTTAAAAATAAACAATTCAAATAATTAGAATAAAAAAAACAGTTCAAGTAATTAGAATTAAAAAAAATAAACAATTTAAATAATTAGAATTAAAAAATAAACAATTTAAATAATTAGAATTAAAAAATAAACAGTTCAAATAATTAGAATTAAAAATAAACAATTCAAATAATTAGAATTAAAAAATAAACAATTCAAATAATTAGAATTAAAAAATAAACAGTTCAAATAATTAGAATTAAAAAAATAAACAGTTCAAATTATTAGAATTAAAAAAATAAACAGTTCAAATAATTAGAATTAAAAAATAAACAATTCAAACAATTAGAATTAAAAAATAAACAGTTCAAATAATTAGAATAAAAAAATAAACAATTCAAACAATTAGAATTAAAAAAATAAACAATTCAAATAATTAGAATTTAAAAAAATAAACAGTTCAAATAATTAGAATTTAAAAAATAAACAATTTAAATAATTAGAATTTAAAAAATAAACAGTTCAAATAATTAGAATTAAAAAATAAAAACAATTCTGTCGTATCATGCGCCCTTAGTTGTATTTTCTTTTCGTTACGACACTGACTTTCATCTATCTCCACAATTATTCCGGGGCCCCTTAACTTTGTTGGGGTTGCTAATAATTTCTTCATGCGAATGGGCGAAGGTTACCTCCAACAATTATTTGTGTTCCTTTTTGCTTCGGTCATTTGTCTTTGACAAATGACGCACATAGGTCCGTCTTTTCGTAAGATGTTATTTTCTCGTAAGAAAATATCGCCTCATTGTAACAACTCCAAAATTTGCTCATGCTTGTCAAATCAATTCCGAAGGGGTTTAGGGTTAGAGTAAATTTCTGCCGCTTACGTTAGACGGCTTTTCCTCGAACTCAGAACAAGGCGGGACGTCGGGACGTCGGGACCCTATTCGTAAAGGTTAACCAATGAAGAAATCAGTGCCCCTCTCTCTCTCGCTCTCGCTCTCCCCCTCTCTCAATAAACAAATGTAAAGAAAAATAAACAATGAAAAAACAAAACAAATAAATGCTCTATTTTTGTCCCCGCCGCCCGAGAAAGTTGTTATCGTTTTTTTTATCACGGAATAACTTTAAATCAATTATTTCTTAACAACTTTTGAAAGATAAAACCCTAAATTTTATGGAATTAAAAACACATATAGCGATTAAAACACGCTAATCGAATGCTGCCTTGAGCGTTCGTAAATGTGTATTCTATAATTTATGTATACTTAGAATTAGATCTCCACCAATAAAATTTGCCGGAAAGCGTAACGCACAAAAGAATACACACGCTATAGTATTAATTTATAGACAATAATAATAATAATAATAATAATAATAATAATAATAATAATAATAATAATAATAATAATAATAAATGCGCCAGACGTTGCAGCAGTTGCACAGTATGGAGCATTTTTTGTTGTCAAATGATTTTCACAGATTTATGGCATAGAATACTTCTCGACTTTTTCGACCACCACACATTAAACTACAATCAGAATTTTATTGCAAATCGTATCATAGTATAACTCTAACATTCATAAAATGGACGTAAAATGCTTATTTAAATGCCCCGATAGAATGTGGAATTCATAATGAAAAATAAAAAAAAATACGTGTGGAAACATCATAAATCACTGAAACAAAAAACATTGGAATCAAATATTTCCTGATTATTTTATAAAACAACAATTTCTACAATGACCAGTCGACCCCTGTACGTATACCAAAGCTAAGCAATAAATTAATGATTTTAATCCTCTGTGTCGATAGCATTTTACTAGCATCTAATTGTGACGCAATATTAAAATTTAAGAGTATTGGAATTAATTTGTGTACAGCTCCTGCTGATTAGATTTGCTTTAACCCCTATCAGCCCGTGGATTAGGGAGCCATCCTCACACCTCTGGGAGTCACGTGAGGGGCTTTAGAAAACCCCTGCTCGCGCGCTTCGCGGTCTCTTTTTCATCTCATCCGGATCTGCGGATCACACACCCTCGACGGAAGCTCTGCTAGTTTTCCAATTGATTTTCAACCAGCGTGAGTGGCAGTCAACTCAGGACGGAACCTGCTAGCCCTGTTTGAATTGCAACCAAGATATCACCAATGAAAAGGAGCCAGAACGAACGAAGCGAGGAAGCGCATGTCAACAATGTTACACGACTCATCTTCAGATAAGTCTAGCGGAATATGTTTTCGCAACAATTAACTATCTTCTCTTACTTCCATCCACTTAATTTGGTCGTTCTGTATTATTCTATCTTGTACATATGTGCATATTTTCTTTCTCATTAAAACTGTTAAATTGTTAATAACTGTGTTGTGTTCCTTCGCACATTGCCCTCGTCTTATTTCGGATTAAGGACTTATCGACATGTTCCCACATTCTCATGTGTGAGAGTTGAACTTTATTTCCAGGGATATTCGAATCCCAACATTTTGCGAAAACATAAAAAATAGCGAGGTGTGTGAAGTGAAAATAAACAAAAAAAGAAAAAAGAAAGAATATATGCATTGTTACATTTATATAAAGCGATCCCAAATTTAAATTCCGGGTATCGTGGGTTTTAGTAAAAACAAAAAAGAGAGAAAGTCACCGAAAAAACGTATAAAAAATTAAAAAAAAATAGAAACAAATCCTCTGAATTGTTAACAAACAAGAACACCGTTCATTTTTGCCTCTTAAAAAAGAAAAAAAGAAACGAACGAACTATACTTCTAATTCAACAAATTGAACTTTATCACTTGGAACTCTCATTGATAATAACGTTGAAATACGTGTTCATATTTTCTTCTTTTCAGATTGGAAGGAACAATCTTTGTTGTTATGTACTTGTTTTTTGGGAATTTATTGTAAATGTTTCAATTGTTTTTCAAATGCGATTGTTTAAAAGATTTTTGATAAGCACATAGTGACTTCTAAAATTACCACTTTCCCTCTCTTTCAGTCTCTCATATACCCTATTAGTTGAAACGAATTAGTTTAAATAGTTTTCGATGTTTTTTTTTTTAAAAAGAAAATTAATCGGAAATTAAACACATTCAAGGGTTGAATTTTAAATGAAAAGATAATAAAACTGTTCTCCAAATAATTATATTCTAACAAAAAATATATATTCCCGTATCGAAATAAAAACACATTAATTAAAAAAAAAAAGGGGAGAAAGAAATAAACGAAAGTTACCTGTTGACAACTGCATAAACACGCGCCGACCAAAAATACATATATATATATATATATATATATATATATATATATATATATATATATATATATATATATATATATATCCGTGCTGGAAGAAATTATTGAAATAAATAAAATTTACTTCGTTTATTGCAAACACTGAAATAACCTTTAAAACGAAACGGTAGAATACGCCAACTGTGGTGCTCCCTCGTTCTGGGATTTATATAAGAACTTAATTGCCCTCGTGGGGAGACAAGCAAAATCAAATCTTTCTGCTCTTCAGAAATAATACGTGAAATTTAAAAAAATAAAAATAAAAAATAAATAAATAAAACCACTATCATGGAGTTTTCAAAAGTTAAAGGTGTCAGTAATTTGCTTGTTTCTCGGAGCTACTTTAAGAGAAAAATCAATCTTGACTTGAACGATTTAAAATCCTTAGAGGACCTTACGGAGGTTCGTTTACAGAGAGACGAAAAGAGTATTGGGGCAAATTTAGCAGAAATTGCAAATTTAAACCAAAAAATCTACGAAGGATGCTATAAGGCAGAATTGAACCTTGAAACGAGCGGTTTTCTGGAAGATGAAACGCAAGAACGAGCATATTACAACGATGTGAATAATCAGCTAGATTCCATGAGACTGCAGATATCTTCGTCAAGCACTGCAGCTAATAAAGATGCAGCCGGATCTCTAAACGTTAACAACCAGACGCTCGCGTCGCTGCCTCGATTAACTTGTGCTAAATTCAGCGGTAACAAACCGGACAAGTTCGAATTTAAAAACTTTCTTTCCCAATTCTACAACTGTGTTAACTCTGTCTCCTCAGAGAAGATGAAGTTGTCTCTATTAAAAAGCTACCTAACTGGATATGCTGGTCAGCTAATTTCGCATCTTACTTTGGAGGACAGTAACAATGGAGTCGCGATAGACTTGCTTACTGAAGAATTTCTGGATGTACCTTATATCGTGGACGAAATTTTTAAGCAACTACTGGACGCATCTCCAAAGTATGACCCAAATTTTACAAATGTGAAGCAGTTTTTATCCGAAATGAGGGCTGACTTGTCGGAACTCCGATCATCGTACAACCTGAATTTTTTCGAAGAAAATACACCAGGATTTAAACTTGTGAGCCACATAATTTTTCCAAAGTTACCAGGCGTTCTTCAGAGGGAGTTGGTCCACAAAGTGGGCACTAATTACCCGACACTTATCGATATATACGATAATTATAATGAAGCCATCAAAAAATTGATAAAGACAGGAATGAAAAAAACATAGTCATTTCCCTTCAAACAGGGATAGTTCTAAGCCACGTTCCTGGCATACAATAAAAAAAGACTCCCACAAGGAAGAAAAAATACTTCCGCATTAGAAAACTTTGCCATAACGGCAAACAGACTTCACACATTTTGTAAACTGTGTTCTACGGAGGGTCACAACATTAGTCGTTGCAGGGAATATCCAGATGTCCAGACGAAGAAAGATAGATGCAGAGAACTAAACCTGTGTATCACATGTACTGGGTCCAGTCATAAAAAGCAATGGTTGCCCAGGAAAACGTAACAAACTACCCTTCAGATGTGCGCTATGCAATTCTAGAGGGCACGTGAGCCCTCTTTGCGAGGAGGCAGGGAGTAAAGAGAAGCCATCTTAATCCACGAACATATGTGCCAGCAGACACTCACTGAATCAACCCTTCATATTGCCCATAATATCTATTTCCGTGTCCAGAGGGAAAAGAAAACATAAATTCAACTGTTTGTTTGATAAGGGTAGCCAGAGATCATACTTTTCAAAACAAATAGTTGAAAAATTAAAATATTCACAAGATTCTCTGCCACCTGTGGACTATGTAGTCAATACATTCTTGGGCACGAAAAGAAAGAAGTTGGATGAAGTCATAGTGGGAGTCCATCTGGACAAGGATCGCATTTTGCCCTTACCAGTTCTTGTGGACGACGACTTCAACATAAACGTAAAAATCGAGAATTTTAAAAAGGTAAAAGATAACTTGAAAGCCTTAAAATACAAATTAGCCTTGCTGGACGATGGTGACGACAACGTGCATGTGCAGGGGCTTATAGGAGTGGATATTATCCAGTTCATGAAGGAGGCCCAACTGATTGAATGCATGCGGGGTAGAGCATGATCCTTTGCTACAGGAATATCACCTTTGGGTAACACCCGACATTTCCTCAACCAAGAACAAATAACCTCAGAGAGAACAAAAAGAAAAGTCGCAGAGAACAATTACTTCTCAGTGGTAACTGCTTATTCGTCATGTCCTGGAGCTCGTGTAGATTTTGTCTTAAACCCCCTCAAAAGTTACCCCGATCCATTAACATATATGTTTGATGAAAGCTCGGTCGAACGTAACATTGAAAAATTGTTTGATGTGGATTCATTGGGCTCCTTTTCGAATGAAAATTAATTTGTCAGTGATTATGACAAAAACCAAATTGAAAAATTTAGGAAATCCATAGACTTCAAAAACAGAGCATATTATGTAAATCTTCCCTGGCATGAGGACAAGATCAAGACTGTTCCTTCTAATTATCAAGTCGCACTTAAGGTGCTTGATAGAACAGTAAAACAATTGCAAGCGTCAAATTTAAATGATGATTACAACGATGCCTTTTATCAACAGGAAAAGGAAGGAATAATAGAAAGAATTTCAGTATCACCTGATAAATTCTCAAATTACATATGGATTCCTAACAGGCCAATAATAAAAACGAATGAACAGTCTACGACTAAAATAAGGCCAGTTTTCAACTGTTCCCTGAAAACACAGGGTGGATGTTCTCTCAATTAAGCGGCTTATCCGGGAGTTAATTTGATGAACGATTTAATGGCGCTTTTGTTGCTGTTCAAGACAAATAAATATGTTTTACTAGCAGACATCAGGAAGGCCTTTCTGATAATCAGACTCAACTCTGAAGAAGATAGGAACAGATTCTGTTTTTTTCTGAAGGAGGGAGACAAGCTCCTTTGCTTCCGATACACTACACTGATCTTCGGCTTTAATGCTAGTGTAACACTAAAGAGAGGCCACATCAGACCTGTAGGGTTGATGTGACGTTTCTTTTGGTTAAAAGTAATTTTTTGTTCCCGGACGATGATCGGGTTGAAGGAATAAAAATTATTATTAATTTTTTTTTTGTGAATAAATTCTGAGCTAAGTCTGTTGTTAATATGGCAGCGGCAAGAGTGCCTTTGTAGCGAGAGGTTAAATCACATTCTAGACTTCAAAAGCGAAAAAGAATGCATAAAATATTTTAGCCAAGTTGATCTGTGAATTTGACAATTGAAAAGTCGGGTTGTTTTTGATCTGAGAGAAACACACGCAGTGACTCGGCATTATATCTAAGAACAAAGAATAGGAAAAAAATGAATTGTCCGAAATTTCAAAATAATAATATGAGGTATCGAGAATTGTCATTTGGTGAATCAGGTCGAACAAAAATTGAAGTTATGAAATACTTTTGCTCGAATGGGAAAATGCGTTGTCCGATAAGTTCAAAGCGACAAATGCATTATTGGTCTTTTGACGTAAACAAAATGTCTGATATAATGGAATGGCCGACAATCAGAACTTAATTCAAAGATAAACTAAAATTCCTTTGAATTATCAAAGTGAAAAATGAAATCAATAGATAATTTTAAAACAAATAAAATCGCGTGATTTGCTTTAAGTCAAAGGAAAAAATAATTTTCCTGGATATGGAAAAAAAATCCCTTAGTAAGCCAGGGAGGAGTTAAATAATACAACGTGTAAGTTGGGCGTTAATTAAAGGAGGAGTCAATCCAATTTTGGAAATGGACCAATGAGAAAAGGCCCCGTCGAATTATAATCAAGCAATTTGATTGGTAGATGACGAACATGGGTGTCGTCATTATTCCATAATTGTATTATAAAAGAAATGAAAAATCAGAGATTAAGTAGAAGAACAGGAGAACAGAAGAGAAGAAGAGAGAGTCCGGAATCAGAGTCCAAGAGAGCTAAGTCTCGGCAGAATCACCTCTCCTCTCTCTCTCCCCCTCACTTGTTGCCTGATAACTCAACGCTTATAACGTGTCGATCACTTAACGAGAATTACAAAAAGTCCGCGATACCGACCAGGTATTTCAACAACAGAAGCTCAGTTGTAGAACTAACTGCTTGCTTGAATTAATTGTCAACTATATGTATATGCTGTAAATACTTCTTTTATGAATTTCCGAAATATATATTATATTAACCAACCTCCGGAGTTTTGTTGCTGATGTGCGTTGAACCCTATATGTGTATATTTCTTTATTTGCCATTTGTGACACCGTATCCGTCAACGAACACCCAGAATAACTAGATGATCCACGGAGAACAGGCCTTGAGGACCGAGCATCCGAGAAGAATCCCCAACGCCCTAACGAAGAACTCACTGGGTGACGCGACGTACTAACGGTTGGCAGACCTGGTTGCCCAGTCGACATACCATAACTGTACCGACCAGGGTGCAGATCATAACTGGGCCGCGATCAGGGGTCAAGGTCGCGTAAGGTCACACGTTTCAAGGTCACATTTGGGGCCGCGACCAGGATTTGGACCCTTAAAAGCATCTATGGCCCATCAACCGGGAGGAAAAACTCAGAAGAAAAACCACGGCACAACGTTTTTGAAGGAAATCATAAACTACAGCGCAGCCTTATTGAATTGAAGGAGAAAACCAATCAGCCACCAAAAACTGCAACGGCTGCTTGCATTGAAGAACCAATCGACAACAAACACTACCACGGCACAACGTTTTTGAAGGAAATCATAAACTACAGCGCAGCGTTATTGAATTGAAGGAGAAAACCAACCAGCCACCAAAAACTGCAACGGCTGCTTGCATTGAAGAACCAATTAACAACAAACACTACCACGGCACAACGTCATTGAAGAGACCAACCAACAACAAGGAACTACGATAACGCGTCATTTGGAAGTTAAAGAAGAAAGAAGAAAAAGAAATCACAAATTGAACAGTATAGACTTTTTTCTTGCGCTCTGTGAGTGAGCGTGCAACCCCAAACTACGGGAACTCGACTCTCGGAACCTGAAGCGAAGCGGGATATAGGTGAGACCCTCTTATTTTTTTGTGATTTTTTTTACTTGGGTATTTTTTTTCCGCAGTGGTTTGGGGGCGCCTGGAGGCATTACTTGTGGAAATAGTGAGAAAGGGATAGACAGGCGAATCCCCGTTTGATAAATTTAGACAAGAATGACAGAGCCGGTTGAACATAAGAGCGAGGCTTTGGGGGGAGCAGAGAGGGTGGTAACGGAGACTGGGACTGAGAGAGATTGGGCGAGGGAGTTACTCAGACTGCTACAGGAGGCAGCTGAGGAAGTGGCGGAACTGGCTGAGAGGGCAACTAAGGTGTTGTCGGAGGGTACCCTGGAAGAAAAAGGGGCCATCCAGGCTAGGCCGGCCAAGGTGCTAGAGAAGGGTAGCACAAAAGGGAAGATAAGAGCAGACAGAGCCCTATCAAACGGCCGAGAATGGACACTGATCCACGCCACATTATCGGGAGAGGCGAGCACACAAGGACCACCTCGGAGGAGGGGGCGCTCGGCCAAGCGGACCAGACAAACCCCGCCCCAGCCCGAATTCGAGGAAGTTCGAGAGAGGAAGGTCTCGGATATCCAACTTTGGGGGATCGAGGAGGATTGGGAGACAGAGGCGGAAGCTGATCCCAACATAAGAGAGTTGGGGAGCGCTGCAGGGGATGTGTCACTGCAGCCCCAGGAAGGAGGTACGAGGGCCAACAAGGGGTCCCAATCCGGCCGCTGTCAACCGACCCCTGATGAAGGTGAGTGGTATTGTTTCACTTACCACCCTGATGGGCACATAACGAAAGGATGTCCCACTAGGAAGGGGGAGCCGCCCGGGGCGGACCCCAGAGAAAATGTGCCGAGAACGGACGGATCCCAAGGAGGCCTGTTGTTACCGGCCCCTATGTCCGCGGCGGTGGCAGGATACAGGGAGAACCTCTGATGATAGAGGGCCCACTGGCGGGGGGCGCAACTGCCGGAGGGGAAGTTCAGGGAAAAGTGATCGGCAGCGAATTTGTTCGAGGTGCGACCGTCTATATTTGTCCTAATGAATAGGTGAGTACGGGTGGGCAAGGGCTCTGCCTAGGCGTATCACAATCGATGAGTGGGACGGTTCCACACCGGATCCTTTGAAGCTGGAGCACCCTAGTACCGAGAATACCCCTGGCAGGGCGGCACGAGGCCAGTGTCCGGAGGAGAGTTGGGAGCGACAGGAAGTTGCGACCCGCCAACTCTATAAGCACGAAGAGATGGATTAGATAGAGAGCGCCCTAGGTCACGATGAAGATAGATTAGTTGGAATTAGGAATAGAACACTAGGGTAAGCTCTCGGACTAAATCTATTATAAGAGATACGAGAATAAGTCGACCGAAAGCACGAGTATCGGCCGCTCAGTTAAATGCTAGTTGTCTGGAATACGCATTAGTGGAAAGGAAAATCTAACAGGGATCGCATGTTAGGAAGAAGATAAGCACCCTTAACGTTTCAGAAGAAAAGCACAAGAAGGAAGAATCCTTCAGAATGTCTTCTCGTTAATTCGAAGGACGCCAACGGTAGTGGTGTGCACGGGCGGAGACAACCTTCTGTAGCCGTCATAATTGTTGACGGGAGAAACTATAAAATTCGGCAGAAAAGCCGGGAGGTCTCAGTCAAGAATGGTTGACTGGAGAATAAGTAGACTTGGAGGTCGATAGAGTGGGCGATAATACCTATGACAGGTAGGGCCCTGAGAACTCTGGTGGTGTGGTCGCTTAGGGAAGATGTCGAAAGTATCCGACAAAGATTGAGAGCCGTGGAAAACGGACAGAAGATATTAGCCTAGTAGATGGAGCGGTCTCTCCGTACTCAAAATGAACTTCGAGCGACACTTGTCACCCTTATCCAAACAGTTTTTGAACTCCTGAAAGAAGGAAGTGAATAAAATTCGGCAGAAAAGCCGGGAGGTCTCAGTCAAGAATGGTTGACTGGAGAATAAATAGACTTGGAGGTCGACATATACGGGCGGTAATACCTATCATAGGTAGGGCCCGGGGAGCTCTGTTTGGTGTGGTCGCTGAGGAAAATGTCGAAAGATTGAGGGCCGTGGAAAACGGGCAGAAGACATTAGCATATGTAAATGGAGCGGTCTCTCCATACTTAATATGAAAATAGAACAACACTTAAGCACCCTTATTGGGCGTTTTGCACACCTGCAGGAGGAAGTGTTAAAAATTCGGCAGAGAAGCCGGGAGGTATATCAGTCATAAAGGTTGACTATACAATCTAAGGGGACACAGGGTGTGCCCCTTCCCAAAATGCCACGGATGGGCATGCGCATTCTAGGGTTGAATGCCGAAAACATCCTCAAGTAATTGAAGTCTGTTGTCTGACGGTCCGCAGTGCATGATTTGAACCCTACGAACCACGAACCAAAAGAGAAAGATTACGAGATTAGCCCTATAGGGGTTAGAGCTGAGGTAACTCCGAAAGAAGGTGCTTCTTAGAATAGTCGAAAAGGGACAGTTAAGACTAGAGTAGTCTATCGGAATCGCCTGGTTATGATTAGACAGCTTACAACGTCAGTTGGACCACATAATTAAGCAGGAGTCAACGAGCGACCCTCCTAACTTAGTGATGGTGGAGGGTTTGACGGGTGGAATAGGGGTTATAGCAGGGCTATTAGTGGTGGTGATGTGTTATTTGAAGAAGTGGATGTATGGAATTGAGTGTTCGAAATGCCTCTTGGCGACCCATGGCGCTGCGGGGAGCGGCCCTGGTCAGGAATCACAAAGGGGTCAGAATTAAACCAGCCCAGCTACAGACGAGAGACGAGGAACCCGCCCCAAATCCACCCCTACGACAAGAAGCTGAACCTACAGAATATTTTTAAACATTATAAAGTGATGTCAATGTAGGACTAATTGCATGCTTAATGTTCCAAAACGAAGAAAAAAAAAAGAAATAGACACTTTTCATTATTACCGATTTTGTTACACGAACTTTGTACTTATGAAACCACCGCTACCAACTGGTATTGAACACTCGGAGTTTAAGCAGTAGCCATTAATGTGAACTTTCAACTTCTGCATGACGTTCATATTATTTGTTTTGCATGCAATTCAGCAATTTCTCGCTTTCGAATTGTGTTATGAGATGAGAGAATCTCTTTGAGAGTTAACGGACATGGGGCGCCGTTATCCTGTGGAGAGCGTCACCCCATGGGGGGCGAATGTAACACTAAAGAGAGGCCACATCAGATCTGTAGGGTTGATGTGACGTTTCTTTTGGTTAAAAGTAATTTTTTGTTCCCGGACGATGATCGGGTTGAAGGAATAAAAATTATTATTAATTTTTTTTTGTGAATAAATTCTGAGCTAAGTCTGTTGTTGAGATGGCGGCGGCAAGAGTGCCTTTGTAGCGAGAGGTTAAATCACATTCGAGACTTCAAAAGCGAAAAAGAATGCATAAAATATTTTAGCCAAGTTGATCTGTGAATTTGACAATTGAAAAGTCGGATTGTTTTTGATCTGAGAGAAACACACGCAGTGACTCGGCATTATGTTTTAGAACAAAGAATAGGAAAAAAATGAATTGTCCGAAATTTCAAAACAATAATATGACGTATCGAGAATTGTCATTTGGTGAATCAGGTCGAACGAAAATTGAAGTTATGAAATACTTTTGCTCGGATGGGAAAATGCGTTGTCCGATAAGTTCAAAGCGCCAAATCCATTATTGGTCTTTTGACGTAAACAAAATGTCTGATATAATGGAATGGCCGACAACCAGAACTTAATTCAAAGATAAACTAAAATTCCTTTGAATTATCAAAGTGAAAAATGAGATCAATAGATAATTTTTAAACAAATAAAATCGCGTGATTTGGTTTAAGTCAAAGGAAAAATAATTTTCCTGGATATGGAAAAAAATTCCCTTAGTAAGCTAGGGAGAAGTTAAATAATACAACGTGTAAGTTGGGCGTTAATTAAAGGAGGAGTCAATCCAATTTTGGAAATGGACCAATGAAAAAGGGCCATGTCGAAGTATAATCAACCAATGAGAAAAGGCCCCGTCGAATTATAATAAAGCAATTTGGTCGATGACGAACATGGGTGTCGTCATCATTCCATAATTGTATTATAAAAGAAATGAAAAATCAGAGATTAAGTAGAAGAACAGAAGAACAGAAGTGAAGAAGAGAGAGCCCGGAATCAGAGTCAAAGAGAGCTAAGTCTCGGCAGAATCACCTCTCCTCTCTCTCTCTCCACCTCGCTTGTTGCCTGATAACTCAACGCTTATAACGTGTCGATCACTTAACGAGAATTACGAAAAGTCCGCGATACCAACCAGGTATTTCAACAACAGAAGCTCAGTTGTAGAACTGCTTGCTTGAATTAATTGTCAACTATATGTATATGCTGTAAATACTTCTTTTATGAATTTCCGAAATATATATTATATTAACCAACCTCCGGAGTTTTGTTGCTGATGTGCGTTGAACCCTATATGTGTATATTTCTTTATTTGCCATTTGTGACACCGTATCCGTCAACGAACACCCAGAATAACTAGACGATCCACGGAGAAAAGGCCTTGAGGACCGAGCATCCGAGAAGAATCCCCAACGCCCTAACGAAGAACTCACTGGGTGACGCGACGTACTAACGGTTGGAAGACCTGGTTGCCCAGTCGACATATCATAACTGTACCGACCAGGGTGCAGATCATAACTGGGCCGCGATCAGGGGTCAAGGACGTGTAGCTCACACGGTCAAAGTCACACTAGCCCCTTCATACTCCTATATGTTCTGCGATACCATGCTGAACAATTTTTAAATGATACGTCCACACAGATGTTAATGAACAATTTATACATGGACAATCTATATAAAACTAGCAACTCCCCGGAAGAACTACGTGATCTTTATAGTGAAGCAGTATGCCGCCTACATGTAAGAATAAGTAACATCTTTATTGCGGTGGATGCCCAAGTGGTCTTATCCTGACTGCTGTCTGAGAACATTAAAACAAAAAGCCAGTACACCAGAAACAGACTTAAGGATGTGCACCAAATAAGGAGAGAAATCAGTAAAAAATATTCTTTAGACATTAAATTCAAGTACATACCCTCAGCAGAAAATCCAGCAGATCTTTTGTCCCGGGGTCTCTCCCTTGACAAATTTCGACGAATGATGCAGTACTGGGTTTCAGGGCCGAAATGGATTGCGGAAAACCCGATCAATTGGCCTAGTAGCAGTCTGGACTCTTTGAGTTCCCCAAACAAGGATATATTTCAATCGGCGGTGCTACACACCACTGTTTCAGACTCAATAGTGGAACCTGTTATACCTTATGAGCGTTTCTCAAAGTTATCAAAGCTTATAAAGGCTACAGCATTTTTCTTTAAATTCAGAGACTTACTGAAACATAATGTTCCAACATCAGATCCGGATCACTGTGCAAGGATACATCTCTTTCATACGATGCAGCAGCAAATCTTCCAGAAGGAATTTGCTTACCTTAACGACCCCAAGGACAACCCTCCAGAGCTTGTTAAGGATCTCAACCTGTTCTTGGATGGGAGGATAGCCCAAACATCAGTTTATGAGTATGAATTGATTCATCCGATTTTGTTAGGCAAACATCACCCCTTAACTGAACTAGTGATTAGTGATTGCCATGAGAAATGCAAGCATTTGGGCATAGGGGCGACTTTAACAAAATTAAGGCTGTCTGGATTTTGGGTGCCCCAATCTAGGCAGGCAGTGAAAAAGGTGCTGTCAAAATGCTTCACATGTAAAAAATTCAACAACCTGGCGTTCAAATACCCTAAACTCACTAATCTGCCAAAAACACAGGGTTAATTTCATAAAGTCATTTCAACAAACGGGCATAGATTACACTGGTCATTTGTGGGTCAAACAAGATGAGAAGTGCAAAAACATATTGATCTTCACTTGCCTAAATGTAAGAGCGATTCACATAGAGCTGGTGGAAGACATGTCTACGGCCGCATTCCTTCAAGCTTTGATCAGGTTTACCAACATACATGGCGTACTGGCCTACATCTATAGTGACAATGCCAGATCATTTAATGCTGCACTTGGAGGGGATGTGGTGGAACATCATGTACAATCTTCGGCGTTCGGGAAATAATTCAGCAGATACAATATCAAGCACATTAAGATACCACTGTACTCTCCCTGGGTAGGAAGCACATGGGAGCGTTTGATACGTGTGGTGAAGGCATGTCTATACAAAACCATTGGTCGAGCCCAAATCAAATACTTTGATCTTCTGACATCCCTATCGGATATACAAAATGCTGTAAACTCAAGCCCCCTTACTTACAGATGCTCATCGGAAAATGATCTCCAGATAATAACACCCAATTGTTTCCATTCGTCCAAATGTCAGCAATGGACTTGTTGTAAGAGCTAAGGCTCCAGAAATAGTAGGAACTGATCCCCCAGCAAGGACTGATCTCCTAAATGCCTGGGAAGAGCGTGAAACAGTTTTAGAAAAATTCCGATAACTATGGTACGAAGAGTACTTACTCGGCCTCCGAGAAAGCTTTAAAGATCTACATGAAATAAATTTCTCAAATAAGATCAAATTAAACGATGTGATCCTTATAAAGAATCCAGCAAAGCCGAGACCTTATTGGCAACTTGGAAGGGTAATAGAACTTTTCCCAGGAGATGATAATAAGATTCGATCAGTTCGGGTGAAGAGAGGAGATGGATTGATACAAAATCATTCGATAAAACATCTGTATCCATTGGAATTATCGCTCACACATGACTACCATCCTGATCTGCATGAAAAGGAGAAAATAAATATTTCCAGCTCAACTACAGAAGAGTCGGTCATGGATAATGGCCCCGATGCGACAATAAAATGCAAGCAGATGACATTGCGACCAAAAAGAACAACTACACGAAAAAATAGAATAAATAACCCTGATGACCCATACATATACTATTAGTATAAGCTAGGTTTAATTGCAGTTAATTTTTAAAGATATTTTCAAAAAGATAAAAATAGATAATTAAAAAAGGTAACTGGAGATCAGTTGGAAATGTTATCATTCATTTTTACCTCCCTTGAATTACATATTTATTATGTACACTACATAAATGTAACACAGGCATCAGACTGTAAACCTTAACACTTTGGACATTACCTTTAAGCTGTCTGTAAATTAATTTACTGATTGTCTGGACATTTTTCGAGTATTCCGGATTGTATATTGGACATTTTACATGCATGTTTTTTCTTACATGATTGAACATATCAAATCACATATTCCTTTGTAAACATTTTTTTAAGATGTGCTAAAGTCACTTATACATTTGTATTGGAACTTTACAGAAATATTGTTGATTTTAATTTTCTGCTTTTCTAATTGTACGTTCATTTCCATTTTCTGTATTCATGACGTTAGCTAAAATTATAAATGTTAATACAATTGTTCTCATTAAATTAAGTGGATCAAATTCAAAACTTAAACAAAAAAAACTAAAAGAACTGACATTCAATTATTTGAACTTTCAAGCACCTTAATATAATGCTATGACAATTTCATAGTATTATTCTCCTAAGTCGAGAATATATTGGAATTAATTTGCGTACAGCTCCGGCTGATTAGATTTGCTTTAACCCCTGTCAGGGAAGCCATCCCCACACCTCTGGGAGTCACGGGAGGGGCTTTAGAAAACCCCTGCTCGCGCGCTTCGCGGTCTCTTTTTCATCTCATCCGGATCTGCGGATCACACACCCTCGACGGAAGCTCTGCTAGTTTTCCAATTGCTTTTCAACCAGCGTGAGTGGCAGTCAACTCAGGACGGAACCTGCTAGCCCTGTTTGAATTGCAACCAAGATATCACCAACGAAAAGGAGCCAGAACGAACGAAGCGAGGAAGCGCATGTCAACAATATTCCGCTAGACTCATCTTGAGATAAGTCTAGCGGAATATGTTTTCGCAACAATTAACTATCTTCTCTTACTTCCATCCACTTAATTTGGTCGTTCTGTATTATTTTATCTTGTACATATGTGCATATTTTCTTTCTCATTAAAACTGTTAAATTGTTAATAACTCTGTTGTGTTCCTTCGCACATTGCCCTCGTCTTGTTTCGGATTAAGGACTTATCGACATGTTCCCACATTCTCATGTATGAGAGTTGAACTTTATTTCCAAGGATATTCAAATCCCAACAAGAGTATATTAAGCAAAAAGTTCAAAATGATCCCATTCTTTCTAGGTATACAATTTACTCATTAAAAATGAATTATTATGATGGAGCAATCGCGGTAGACTTACGAAATCATATTAAGGTTTGGACTGAGAGACTGCAAGGAACGGACTACATCGGTGGAGAATGATGTAAATAAAAATACGAACGAATCTGACGTAATTGACGATAAACTATATCGAGAGATCATAGAAAATTTACGATAAATAATTAAAGCAGCAAGAACAATATATATTATATAGTATTGAAACTATCACAAAATTATCAAGACCGCAATGAAAAATTTAAACGTGCTTAAACACGTCCTTCTTTATTAAAGCAAATGCAAAAATAAAAAGAACACCTTTAGTATTTGGAAAATCTACAAAACCCTAAAATTAAAGGTATTTTTTTCTGATTCAGATTGGTGGAAATAACAAAGATCGAAAAAGTCTAACTGGATAATGTTTCACCAATCAAAAGATGAACCTATCATTTCAGGGAGATCTAAAAACAGCAGATTGTGGTCCTTTGTACGTGTGATGCTGAGTTTACTGCAGTCCTGGATTCTGCAGAAGAAGCACTATATGTAATGGTCATTCTAAAGACAGGTTTAAAACCAAAATTAACTAAAGCTTTCGCAGTAATTAATTGCGATAACTAATTCCGCATAATCTTAACAAACAACACAGTAATTAACCAAATGTCTAAGCATACTAATATTAAATATCACTTCATAAGAAATGAAATAAAAGAGAATTCCACAATTGTAAATTACATAGAATCAGAGTAAAATATAGCCGACATATTTACAAAACCGGCGACAGAAATAAAATTAAAACATTTTATCAATAAAATTGTCGGGATTTGACTTTAAATGACTTTTTCACTAGCCTAAATAAAAAAGTGAATTTGTCCTGAGCAAGACGAAAAAACTGTATGTATTTTCTTTATGTTAACATACTAAATAAGAAATTACTGTTTTAACTCTTACTAAAAACATCACCTTTTGAAAATATTTTCTTTTTTTTTTTGGGGGGGCAAATAAATTATACATAGTTATCTTTTAAGGCGTTTATAAATGAAAATGGAATTTTTATTTTATTTTGTGAATGATACTTTCTTTAATATTTTTTGCTTTTAGCTTTATTTTAAGTTAACTTAAAAAAACCCACCTTTTTTCTGGATACATATTACATGCATATTTATATGTATGTAATTTAAAAACTGAATTGAATAATTAATACAATGTTCATACGAAAGAAGTGAGGTTGTTTTAAGATATTTTGCATTTTTAATCAATAAATTATACAAACGTGTCTTAAATTTTTTTCTGTTTGCATTTTATTGCCGTGTTCTTGTTTTTATGAAGTTGACGTACGTTTGACAGTTGGCCAAAAGGTCCTCTTTTATTGCGTAACAAAGTCCGCGAAATTATGTAGTAAACAATAAAAGCCGAACTTTGGCGTGCGCACGAATATCATAGCCGTCATTTAGACGACACAGATTCAATAATTTCAGAGAGAAAAAGGTTCTATTAACTCTGACACCGGATATACTCAGTTGAACTATTCTTGAACAAGAAAAGTACATTATTTCAACCTTTACAAACATTTTTTTTTCAAATGTCTGGAACTACAATAAAATAATGATAGAAAATTACTTTTTTATGATTTCCGGATACAACAATGGCGACGTGGGATCGCCAGAAGTAATAATTGGTTAATAGAAATTTTTTTTCAGTCGTAGGTCACTTCAGTACACTTTTAACCGAACATTCACATCAGTTTTTATACTAATGTACGCTATCTCTAAAAAATTATGCTCCGTCTTTGTTCGCGCTTGACATTTACCTAAATATATTATTTAAATATCCATCTTAAAATATAGAATTAAATCTATAATTTTATTTTTTTCATTTATAATTATTATTATGATTTACTCGGCACCCTATGCTGGACTGAATGGATTGATATATAATAAGAAAATATATTTCTACATATATATATGTCACGTTAAACTTAGATAAAAACACATATGAACCATACTTAAAAGATAACGCTACTCCAATTTACGTAAACCCTAAGTCCAACCACCCACCATCAATTATAAAACATATTCCTAACTCGATCGTAAGTAGACTCAGTAATAACTCAAGCGATGAAAATGCATTTAACAGGTCATCCAATATTTACGAAACAGCCCTAAAAACAGTGGATACAAAAATATAGATATCAAATATAAACAACAAAACACCAACAACTATAATAAAATTAAAAACAGAAGAAAAAGAACTATAATTTGGTATACGGCCCCATACAATCAAATGTTAAAAACAAAACTTGGCAAGAAATTTCTAGATCTTATTGAAAAACACTTTCCCGCAACCAACCCCTTACACAAAATCTTCAATAAAAATACCTTCGAGTTATCTTACAGTTGTTGCGAAAATCTAGAGATGATAATTAAGGCACATAATAACAAAATACTAAATGAAAACAATGTAAACAACAACAAAATAACAATAAAAAAAGTAGACACCAGGACAGAAATAAAAACAACACGAGCAGAAATAATAATAATAATAATAATAATAATAATAATAATAATAATAATAATAATAATAATAATAATAATAATAATAATAATAACAAACCAACCCCGGACAAGTACAACCATACAATAAATAAAAATACTAATAACGAACAAGATAAATGCAATTGTAGACACCGCACACTTTGCCCAGTCCAAAACAAATGTCTAACAAAAAGCGTAGTCTATCAAGCAACAATATTTGCAAAAGAAAACCCGAATAACAAAAAATATTACATAGGCATGACTTCCTTAGATTTCAAAACCCGATACTATGACCACAAAAGCACATTCAAAAATAAAAAACACCGTATAAAAACAACACTAGCGAATAAATACTGGGAACTCAAAGAAAGCGGACATTCGCCGGTAGTCGAATGGAAAATAATAAGACAAGCTACCACATGCAGACATTTAGACGACCCATGTAAATTATGCCTCCATGAAAAATTTTCTATCCTGTACTTTAAAGAACCTCAAAATCTATTAAACTGTAGGCGGGAAATAGCAAACAACTGTGTTCACAAAATAAAACTCACTCTAGGATAGCGATACAAAATAGCTTTAAAACTAACAATAACAATAGAAAACAAACAAATAAATAAATTAAATAAACATGAATATACATAAACGATCACACGCATATGTGTGTATATATGTGTATATATGTGCATTATTGTGTACACATAGGTATATTTATATGTATATAAAAAAAAAAGAAGCAGAACGGCCACCTAAAACCACTAACCTAGCTCTAAAACAGATCCTTTGTTTGATAAAATGCATGCCCATTGGCTGGTAGGAAGGGGCGCGGTGGATACTAGAAAGCTGAGTGGCCAACTAGTAATCCTCAACATGTATAAAAACAAGAAGCAACGACAGAATTCGCGCATAAGCCTGACGAATCCTATAGTTGGATGAAACGCAGAATATTCAGTGTAGCTTAATCGCCATATATATTTTATAAATTACTATATATATATATATATATATATATATATATACATATATATATATATACTAGCAAAAGTACCCGCCGTTGACTGGGTTCAAAAACAGCGTACAGAAAATGGACTCTGATTTATGAAAGCATGATAGGTTATGAAAAGGAACGGTTGTAAATTTGGGTTGAATTTGGGGGTATCAAAACCAAAGCAAAATATGATGAAAGTAAAAATAAAATAGATAAACGCCATAATTTATTATACCATGCCTGTTCACACTGAAACACTTATCACGATATTCTGTGTATCTATATTAAAAAAACCTTGTTACACTTTGTGACATATTTCCATTCTATGGAGGTCAGGCGCGAACGAACACCCCAAAATTTTATTATACCATATTTCTTCAAACTGAAACATAATTATCAAAGTATACTTACGCAGACAGATAGGAAAAGTCTTTATTAAAGTTTGTGCCTATTTCCATTCTATGGAGACCAGGCGCGAACGCAGACCCCACAATTTTATTATTCCATCCCTATTTAAGTTAAAACATACTCATCAAAATATTATTATGTACATCTATATCAAAAACACTTATAAACGTTTGTTTAATTTTTAAATTTTTTATTTCCATACTTTGTGGATCAGGCGCGAACGCAGACCCCACAAAGTTTTTAAAAATAATCAACCATATAGGAGCCTATTCGTGATCAGACACACACACACACACACACACACACAGCCACAGACACTCAGCTTTATATAAATAAATAAATAAATAAATATACATATATATATATACGGATATATATATATATATATATATATATATATATGTATAGACGTATAATCAACAATGCTCGAATCTTTCATCATCGGTACAATGCTATATTACTGCACTTGATTTACAAGTATTACAATTCAATATGTTCTGGTGCATCTCATTCACAAATCCGCACTTGATTTACAAGTATTACAATTCAATATGTTCTGGTGCATCTCATTCACAAATCCGCACTTGATTTACAAGTATTACAATTCAATATGTTCTGGTGCATCTCATTCACAAATCCGCACTTGATTTACAAGTATTACAATTCAATATGTTCTGGTGCATCTCATTCACAAATCCGCACTTGATTTACAAGTATTACAATTCAATATGTTCTGGTGCATCTCATTCACAAATCCGCACTTGATTTACAAGTATTACAATTCAATATGTTCTGGTGCATCTCATTCACAAATCCGCACTTGATTTACAAGTATTACAATCCAATATGTTCTGGTGCATCTCATTCACAAATCCGCACTTGATTTACAAGTATTACAATTCAATATGTTCTGGTGCATCTCATTCACAAATCCGCACTTGATTTACAAGTATTACAATTCAATATGTTCTGGTGCATCTCATTCACAAATCCGCACTTGATTTACAAGTATTACAATTCAATATGTTCTGGTGCATCTCATTCACAAATCCGCACTTGATTTACAAGTATTACAATTCAATATGTTCTGGTGCATCTCATTCACAAATCCGCACTTGATTTACAAGTATTACAATCCAATATGTTCTGGTGCATCTCATTCACAAATCCGCACTTGATTTACAAGTATTACAATTCAATATGTTCTGGTGCATCTCATTCACAAATCCGCACTTGATTTACAAGTATTACAATTCAATATGTTCTGGTGCATCTCATTCACAAATCCGCACTTGATTTACAAGTATTACAATTCAATATGTTCTGGTGCATCTCATTCACAAATCCGCACTTGATTTACAAGTATTACAATTCAATATGTTCTGGTGCATCTCATTCACAAATCCGCACTTGATTTACAAGTATTACAATTCAATATGTTCTGGTGCATCTCATTCACAAATCCGCACTTGATTTACAAGTATTACAATTCAATATGTTCTGGTGCATCTCATTCACAAATCCGCACTTGATTTACAAGTATTACAATTCAATATGTTCTGGTGCATCTCATTCACAAATCCGCACTTGATTTACAAGTATTACAATTCAATATGTTCTGGTGCATCTCATTCACAAATCCGCACTTGATTTACAAGTATTACAATCCAATATGTTCTGGTGCATCTCATTCACAAATCCGCACTTGATTTACAAGTATTACAATTCAATATGTTCTGGTGCATCTCATTCACAAATCCGCACTTGATTTACAAGTATTACAATTCAATATGTTCTGGTGCATCTCATTCACAAATCCGCACTTGATTTACAAGTATTACAATTCAATATGTTCTGGTGCATCTCATTCACAAATCCGCACTTGATTTACAAGTATTACAATTCAATATGTTCTGGTGCATCTCATTCACAAATCCGCACTTGATTTACAAGTATTACAATCCAATATGTTCTGGTGCATCTCATTCACAAATCCGCACTTGATTTACAAGTATTACAATTCAATATGTTCTGGTGCATCTCATTCACAAATCCGCACTTGATTTACAAGTATTACAATTCAATATGTTCTGGTGCATCTCATTCACAAATCCGCACTTGATTTACAAGTATTACAATTCAATATGTTCTGGTGCATCTCATTCACAAATCCGCACTTGATTTACAAGTATTACAATTCAATATGTTCTGGTGCATCTCATTCACAAATCCGCACTTGATTTACAAGTATTACAATTCAATATGTTCTGGTGCATCTCATTCACAAATCCGAACTTGATTTACAAGTATTACAATTCAATATGTTCTGGTGCATCTCATTCACAAATCCGCACTTGATTTACAAGTATTACAATTCAATATGTTCTGGTGCATCTCATTCACAAATCCGCACTTGATTTACAAGTATTACAATTCAATATGTTCTGGTGCATCTCATTCACAAATCCGTTTAACAAAAAAATCCCACCGTTACGTTGTAGAGATCAATAGGTGCCGATACGCTTTTTACTCTAATACTTCTTTAATACCGATACTTTGGGATTTCTTTTCTGTTATTTGCTCCCCTTACCATATTGATATGTAAACGATTAAATGAACTATGAATTGACATCTCGCTTATCGACAGCAAACCTTTCGTCCAAGTTTGCCGTGACTAACAAATAACAAAATTAAAAAATAAAAATATAAATGGTATTATTACATTCTGTGAAAGATGCAATCCTTATTTCACACAGAAGAGACGTTGCTAATCTGTCTCTTCTCTATCGTTATTTTAATGGCAAGTGCTCGACTGAACTCCAATCTATGGTTCCCTCTTGCCAAACTTTCACAAAAACACTCGACTAGCTATAACCACCATTAACGCTTTTTCACATTCTCTATCTGTGCCTAAATATAAACGCAGATTCTATGTACAACGCTATCTCCCAGAATTGCTCATCTGTTGAAAATTATTCTGATGTCCTGCATCCCGATTGAATACAATATAGTAGTGTTCAAATCCAATGTAAACAAGTTCTCGTTGAGTTGTCTTCATAAAACATCAAATTCTACCCAATTTACACCATTAACGATTACTACACTACCATCTTGCATTCATTCATCTTTATCCTCGAATGGGAATCGGGTTTGTTATGTGATGACTCCCAAGTAAAATACAAATTATTAGACGTGGCTGCACTGTTTTAGTTTCATGATATTAATCTCAATAAAAATATTAGCATATATTCATATAGATTTCCCTGAACTTATTATGTGTCATGGAATGGTTCTATGGCAAGAATGTTAAATAGAAAAATGATCGTTTGCTGGTATTCATCTGGTTATTTTGGTTCCTACTTTTACATGAACGCGTGTACGATGGCCATCAGGTGAACACGTGCGTTTAAGGTCGTGTCGACTCTTTTGTGTATTAAACCGCGCGTGACGTCACATGGCAAAAGAGAATGGTCATACGAGGTGCAGACGGTCTGTCGAAAGGTTTATTGGGGGAAAATACGTGAATAGAATATTTTAACATCTACAACGATCTCAGGATTTTTAAGCCCCAAATATTGGAATGAATCTCCGCCGCTCGCAAAAGAGAAACCAGTGACAAAATTCTTTCTTATGTTGTTGTGTTCTAGCGTGAATTCACCTCTCAAGTCATTCACGATATAACTGGATCATTCAGGAACGATGTCCACAGTAAAACGCAGAATACACGAGATTTGTTTATGAACATCCGGGTATTTTAATTGTTTGTAACTGTAAATAATTTATTTTGTTGTTACTCTATATTATATTTATTTGGATGTAACTATATATAATTTATTTGGTTGTAATTATATCTAATTTATTTGGATGTAACTATATATAACTTATTTGGTTGAAATTATATATAATTTATTTGATAATAATTATATCTAATTTATTTGGATGTAACTATAAATGACATATTTGGTTGTAATTATATATAATTTATTTGGATGTAACTATATATATTTATTTGGATGTAATTTTGTATAATTTATTTGGTTGTAATTATATATAATTTTTTTGGTTGTAATTATATATAATTTATTTGGTTGTAATTATATTTAATTTATTTGGTTGGAATTATATATAATTTATTTGGTTGTAATTATATATAATTTATTTGGTTGTATTATATATAATATTTTTGGTTGTAATTATATATAATTTATTTGATTGTAATTATATATAATTTTTTGGTTGTAATTATATATAATATTTTTGGTCGTAATTATATATATTTTTTTTGGTTGTAATTATATATAATTTATTTGGTTGTGATTATATACAATTTATTTTGTTGTAATTATATTTAATTTTTTTGGTTGTAACTATATTTAATTTATTTGGTTGTAATTATATTTAATTAATTTTGTTGTAATTATATATAATTTTTTGCTTGTAATTAAATTTAGTTTAATTGGTTGTACTTTTATATAATTTTTTTGGTTGTAATTATATATAATTTATTTGGTTGTAACTATATATACTTTTTTGGTTGTAACTATATATAATTTATTTTGTTGTAACTATATATAATTTATTTGGATGTAACTATATATAATTAATTGGTTGTACTTATATATAATTTTTTTGTTGTTGTAATTATATATAATTTATTTTGTTGTAACTATATATGATTTATTTGGATGTAACTATACATAATTTATTTGGTTGTAATTATATATAATTTATTTGTTTGTAATTATATATTCTTTATTTGGTAGTAATTGTATATAATTTGTTTGGTTGTAATTATATATAATTTATTTGTTTGTAATTATATATAACTTATTTGGTTGTTATTATATATAATTTGTTTGGTTGCAATTATATATGATATATTTGGTTGTACTCCTATATAATTTATTTTGTAATTTTATATAATTTTTTGGTTGTAACTATATATACTTAGTTTGTTTGTAACTATATATAATTTATTTGTTTGTAACAATATATAATCTATTTAGTTGTAACGATACATAATTTATTTGGTTTTAACGATATATAATTTATTTGGTTGTAACTGTATTTATATAAACTTGGTTGTATTTATATATTATTTATTTGGTTGTAATTATATATAATTTATTTGGTTAAAACTATATATAATTTATTTTGTTGTAATTATATGTAATTTATTTGTTATAATCTTATATAATTTGTAACTATATATCTTTTTTTGGGTTGTAACTATATATAATTTGTTTGTTTGTAACCATATATAATTTTATGAGTTTTAACTATTTATTATTTTTTTGGTTCAAACTATATATAATTCATTTGGTTGTAATTATATATACTTTATTTGGTTATAACCATATTTAATTTATTTGGTTGTAATTATATATAATTTATTTGGTTGTAACTATATATAATTTTTATGGTTGTAACTATATATATAATTTATTTGTTTGTTACTATATATAATTTATTTGGTATATATTATATATAATTTATTTTTTTCTTACTATATTTAATTTATTTGGTTGTAATTATACATAATTTATTTTGTTGTAACTATATATAATTCATTTGGTTGTGATTATATATAATTTATTTGGTTGTTACTATATATAATTTATTTGGTTGTAACTATATATAATTTATTTGGTTGTAACTATATATAATTAATTTGGTTGTAACTATATATAATTTAATTGGTTGTAATTATATCTAAGTTATTTGGTTGTAACTATATTTAGTTTATTTGGT
Organism: Euprymna scolopes; assembly: GCF_053919585.1. Classification (NCBI taxonomy): domain Eukaryota; kingdom Metazoa; phylum Mollusca; class Cephalopoda; order Sepiida; family Sepiolidae; genus Euprymna; species Euprymna scolopes. The sequence goes on along the minus strand of NC_136488.1, from coordinate 169,203,242 downwards.
TTTAACTATATATGTTACATTTCTTAAAGGTAGAAAGAACACATGACAGAAGTTCGTACATGTTCTCGCCGATCCTTGTTCGATATGACAGCATCGTAAAGTATTTAAAACAGATAACATTTGCTATCAAGCAGAACATCCACCAGGGATAAAAAGGTGGACTGACAAACTGGATGCTCCAAGTCTGAAATCCATCGTTTCCATAGCAATACTTACTAATGCCTGTTGCTAACTGTTACATGGTCTTTCTGTTAGCATCTAAATATAGAAAGTCTTTAGGATGCCTTCCCGCTAACACAATCAATACAGTCTTATAAAGTTTTTTTCATTATAAATCACTCGCATTTACTTTAAGTATTAGGAACATTACGATAATTTAGAGAATAAATAGGAATGCGATAAATACGTGGTCGTAATCCAGGCACAATTAAATAAAAGTGAGTGTGTAGTTACTTTCACAGTGAATAATGTAAGCAAAATTAGTCAGTGAGAGACGCGAATCACATGAGCGAATATGTAGTATTATATAGGAAGTGCATAGTGAAACCAATAAGCCAGTAGAATAAGTGAAATCAATAGAAACAATGCAAACAAGTTATTTAAAACAGTTTATATTTGCTGTAAAGCAAAACATCCCCCAATGATAAAACCGCGAACTGACGACCTGGATGCCACAATTCAGAAACCAGACGGTTCCATAGCGACACTTTTACTAATGCAACCCATTAGTCGGTAGTTATTGAAAGATGGAAACCAGGGAAATCAATCGAAACAAGTAACATATTATACCATGTTGATTTCTAAAATTGACATTTACTTTTTTGCTAGCACAAAAATTCAGTATGCAAAGTTAAGACGCCAGACGAGAACTAAGTTTATCTAAATATAGAACGGGAGTTAAATTTCATGCAAACATATAACGAAAAACGAAACCATCTGGAAAGACTTCTTGATTGATTAGGAAACAATAGAAAATAACAAAGTTTGATTTTTTTATATTTCTATAAATATTTTCTAAATATTTAAAATATATTCATATGGAAACAGTTCATAAAATTTGTTCAAATTCTATCCCATAATTTTGTTATAAATAAGGTACCATGAAACAAAGTTGCTATTTTCAATTGTATTATGAACCCGAAATGGGTTTATTTTTTATAACGCAAGAAATGTTAAAAAACTTTCATATATTATATTTGGCAGGATACTGTGATAAAAAACTTCGAAAAACACTATAGAAATGTAAATAATAACAATTCTTATCTTACATTTGAAATCAATCGAAACAAGTAAAATATTATACCATATTCATTTATAAAATTTACATTTACTTTTTGTCAGCACAAAAATTTAGTGTGCAAAGTTAAGACGCAAAACGAGAACTAGGTTTATGTAAATATAGAACGGAAGTCAATAAACATGAACCGAAAAACGAAACCATCATGTTTTATCATGAAACAATAAAAAATAATAAATTTTGATTTTTTTTTTTTACATTTCTATAAATATTTTTAATATTTAAAATTTATTCATACGGAAATATTTTATTTCAAAAAATCATTTATACTTTCATAGTTTAAATTTCTATGAATATGTTTCTAAACATTAAAAACAATTCATAAAATTTGCTCAAATTCTGTCACATAATTTTGTCATAAATAATGTATCATAAAATAATTGTATTACGAAACTGAAACAGTTTTTTTGGATAACGCAGAAAGTGTTAAAAAAACTTCCATACGTTATTTTTGACAAGATTCTATGATAAAACTTTTGAAAAAATCTTCGAAACGAAACTATTTATAGAAATGTAAACAATAACAATTCTTATTTTATTTTTTACGTTATAACACAGTTATTAAAACAAAAATATTTATCGAAATGTAAAAAAAAAATATCATTATTAATTATTTTATTACCATTTTAATATTTTTATTGGTTCATGGTAGCACAAGTAGTGTACAAACTAAAATAGTTTTGAAATAAATTATTTTCATATGCTACCGTATTTCGTTTTATGTTTATTGACTTCTATTCCATATTTAGGTAAATGAATCCACTTCCGGTGTTGTATAGGGATGGGGTCTTTTAAAGATGACGGGTACATGTATACGATGGTGATGAGGGAGAGAACAGATTTATACAGTTCTGGAGGGTTTCTTCTTAACACAGAAGAGGAATATAATCATTACGCATGATAGAGAGAGGCATTACTCATGATAGAGAGGGGACACATTACTTAGATGGAGAGGCACATTACTTAGGATGGGTTATACAAATTTCATTAATAACGATGAGTGAGACAAAGTTCATATAAGATGATTACACATTACTTTTTGCTGTTGAATGATGACACGACGCAGATTTAGAAAAACATAACTTCTTTATTATCAGTTCGACCAGTCGAATGATGATGACGTCAAGGAATTCAAAGTCGTTTCTACATGTTTAAACCGTTCTCCCTTCGCTTCTAAAGGGGCCCTCCTCCGATCATGTCAGCTCTTTCCGACCGACCCTGCTGGTTCTTAGATCCGGACTCGGCTACTTTCGATCTTCGACTGACTAGCTCCTATATTGAGAATTCATTTTTGCTTTGACGTCAGATGTGTGGTCTAAAACGTGACCAACTCACGTGGCTGACACGTTCTCCAAACACACTTCTGCAACAAAGAATTCTCTCTAACCTATTTTTTAACCAAACTTATTTTTCAATATGTTGTTAAATTACATTTATTTCTTTAGCTGACCCTTTTAATTCACTTTCCATAAAAGAATGCACAATTACATTCATTTTGCAAACAAACATATCTAAACTATTTTATATTTAATTGAACAATGCGAAATTCTAACATTCCATTTTCTGAATCTATTTCTGAACATTGCTTACAAATTTCGAATCTCGGTCTATCCCTATCTAATTTTCACTTATCTAATGCTCTTCCTACTTACAAGAAAAGGGGACATTTGTACTAAATCTTTGGACAAAATCTTATTTTCTTTGATTTCAAAACTCTACAAGTGAGAAGAATATTTAATAGACTATGAAAACGGAATTTATGAATCGGAATTGTATTTAGATGAGTACTGATGAATTGTATTTGGACTATTTTTACTACTGCCTCCGTTTCAGATGTTTTTCGTTGCAGCACCACCATTTTTAATAACCCATAGCGCGACGGATAAACATTCTAGTTTAATCGTTAATCTATACTTCTAAAATGTGTGAGTTTTGTGTTTTTATGTATATCTTGTTTCTAACTATTTAAATACAACTTTGTTATATATAGATCGTGGGATTGAATTTATCTGCAACAGATCAACCTAATTTGCATATTCTTTTAAAAATTCATATTAATTAATTTCCTATAAGTTTTTTTTCGATTTTCTTATCGGATGATTATCTTTAGTTAACGATTACGTGTAATTATATTCATGCAGATATTCTACATGATTTATACTTGCGTAATATTTGCGTAAAAAACTTATAGTAAATACTAATTTCTTTCTCTCTCTCTCTCTCTCGCTCTCTCTCTCTCTCTCTCTATATATATATATATATATATATATATATGTATGCGCATATAAATTTCTTAAAAATTTGGCCTACCAACCCCCTCTGCCAGGTTTTAGTCTACAGACATTAAACTTAATATATAGAGTATTCGAACTCACGAAAAACTTTATATTTGGGTTTCAGCTGGGGAAAATCAGTGTAAAAGCGTGAAAAAAAAAGAAAATACAATTTGCCAGATGAAGTTCGAACGACGGTATTACTGATATGCATGTGTAACGTAATAGCTATTGGTTCATGTTTTAATTTTTAGACTTGTAGAAAACATGTCTTCATAGCTTAGGCATGAACGTCAAAGGAAAAATAAATCGTAAGCTAAACGTTTTGGTTTCGATTCTCAGTGGTAGCGCACAAGTCATTCTTTTAACTTTTAAAATCATTACTATGTACATGATCCAATCTCCCTCTCTCTCTCTCCCTCCCTCCCCCTCTCTCTCTCTCTCTATATATATATATATATATATATATATATATATATATATATATATAAATGAAACGCTGGGCTCCATTCTATTTTTCTGCTTTCCAGCTGACTTCAAGTCTAACGTAAACAAGTTTTTGATGAGCCGTTCCATATAAGCTAACAGATTTACCGAATCTCCATTATCAACGGTTACTATATTTTCCAATTTCTACTGTACTCTCTTTAACCCTTATCCTCGAGTGGCCTCTTGACCTTGATAAATGGTGATGCCTATGTAAAAAAAAACAACAAAACATCTGGTTTGTTTCTTTTTGAACAACTAATAACCACCGAACCGATTGCTTCGACATTTTGGTATAGTATTTTCAGTTTACTCATGCGTGTTTTTATAGATTTCTTTTTAATTATAACATTATACTTAATTTTTATTTAATAAATGAGGTGGTTTTATTTCTTACGATCTGGCCATTTTTTATTTGGGGAAAATAACATCACCGCCCACCGTCACGTGACATCACTAAGCGGAACTTTTCGTTTCGCTTCATAATGTGTTTACAATATGGGGAAATTTGAAATGGATAACATTTAATCACGTGATTATTGAAAATGTAATAATGTGATTAAAATTTAATTTAAATTAACCACATGTGGTCGCTTTCCTGTACAATATTACTCGAAGATGTCGACATATCGAATGTGAACGGTGAGTTGGACTTATGTAAAAAAAAAAAATACTAAAAAGATGTAAAAAAAAATACTAAAAAGATGTAAAAAAAAATACTAAAAAGATGTAAAAAAAATACTAAAAAGATGTAAAAAAATACTAAAAAGATGTAAAAAAATACTAAAAAGATGTAAAAAAAAATACTAAAAAGATATACCAAATTGAGTTTTTTCATTTAAAATTAAATTATTTCATTTTTGATAATACAGTTTTATTTTTTATAAATGAAAATAAATAAAGTATAATTGTTGAATGTCATTCTTTCGATCAAATTCGTTTTTTAGGGGTACAATAAAAAAAAAAACGATCAAACGAAACGAAAAAAAAAACGGACGTTAGCGAGATTATCCACCTGCTAAATTCCAATTTCACTTTTTAACAACCTTTTTCCTGTTAATGTCATCGATTACATTCTTAAGTTTTAGACTATAAGAAAATATTGCAAAAACGTTTTTTATAACTTTTCACGTCGAGGTTCATTTTTCAATTATAACGTTGTACTAAACTGAATACGAAATTTATTGAATACTGAATACTCACGTGAAGTTATAAAAAATGGTCTGTCAGATTTTTTTATTACCTGTAACTTAAGTCTGTAATAATAGGAGAAAAAGTAAAAAAAAAAGTGAAAATTGTGGAATTTGGGGGGGGGCTATCTTGTCAACGTCCCCCACCCCAAAAACAAAAAAAAAAAAAATCAACCATACGGGCAATAATTTCATTTCGTTGAGCACCCCTTAAAAATATTTAATTATTGAAGTTTTGGTTAATTTGTCAGTTTGAAATCGATGATATCCACTCAAAAATTGAAACAAAAACGAAATTAGGAAGAATGTTCTCATCCAGATTTTGACTGGAATCCTCGGGTGCAATTACCGGATAAAGCCGAGTGTTCTTCAAATGATGAAACACTAAAAAAGGAGAAGTGAGAGTTACTGGAGCTGCCGGTAACAGATCCACTGCATTATTTACTCTCCATTTATTAAAAAAATAGTGGAATTGGTACGAGGGACTTATTAATATCTACTTAGTATTAGTCCGGTACTCAATAATAAATTTAGGACGCTTTTTGAAGATAATCTCCCCTCCATATTTATGTGGGGATGTTTTTAGCGTTATCTATATCGAGTTTAAATCTCCGAGCTTCACCTTACAATTAAAATCCAATAATGAACTTTTCTCAATTTGTGAAGTCGGCTTAAATTACATTTTTTGAGTTTTGACTACACAAATTGAGAAAAGTTCATTATTGGATTTTAATTGTAAGGTGAAGTTCGGAGATTTAAACTCGAGATAGATAACGCTAAAAACACTCCCCAGTTACTCTCGCTTCTCCTTTTTTCTCCCTCAGCTTTCATTCAAATGAGCGATTTTTCTGACAAAGGGGGAAGAAAAGGCTGCTTTCCAGGTCGGTAGTACTTTGTGAACGGTAGTCTGAGATGTCGGAAATTTTTATGTCTCTATGTCTATCCTTGTGGCCATGTCACTAGTAAGGGTGCTGGAGGTAAACGTTTCGTCTGGGTTGACGTTATCCACCTGATAGTAAGGGACCTGAACCTTTGATTAACTACTAAGGAGGTTGTCCTATCAGCAGGTGCAAAGTACTGGGGCTGCTGTATTGTCATTTGGTGAATGGATTATGGACCATGCAGTAGTCTCTGGTGGGGACCTCTCGATGCCATACTAGTGGGTAATTGTTACGGCTGTACCTTATCATGTGCTACATAAAAAAATTCCTGTCCTTTTCTCTCTTACTTTCCCTCTCTATCCTGCTCTAACCAAGTCTAGAAGCCAATCTTACAACGTAGATCCCTACTACCATGTCTCCTTCTCCAACATCAGGGGTCTACGTTCTAACCTTCCAGAGGTTGAAACACAATTACAGGAGACGAAACCGGACATATTCTTTCTAAGCGAAACTGGAATAGGGCCGGCCATTTCCCTAGATGAGTTCATAATTAAAGGATACTCTAACTTAACATCTAAATCTGACCCCCAAGATCGCCATAGGCATAGAATATGTGCCTAAATAAAAGATGGCTTCCCGTGTGGCAGGGATATCTCCAGAAAAGACCCTAATTTACATTATGTGTGCTTCCGAGTTGCACTTGCTTACACCACTGTTTTCATATTTGCCCTCTATCGGCCCCATAACAGCGGAGTTACTATCTTTAAGAGTATATATGAGAAAATAGACCACATCCTGTCTGCACATCCCTCGGCTAACATTCACATCTGTGGTGACTTCAATGTCCATAACGTAGAATGGCTGACCCATTCAAATACGACAGATGATGAGGGGAGGTTCTGTCATGATTTTGCCATTGCCTATGACCTCACTCAGATTGTTCGCGAGCTCACCCGTGTGTCCGATGCTACCGGTCAGTATGCAAGCTTTCTAAACCTTTTTCTCTTAACTTCCGCTGAACTATGTTCATGTTCCGTTCTTTCTCCTTTAGGATCCTCCGAATACTCCGTTGTATCAGTTAAGATAAAAATGAAATGTAAGAAGCCCCCAGACGTACCCCTCTACCGTACTGTATACCGATACTCCATGGCTGACTTAGATAGCTTCCGTACATTTATATCTGATCTACCTCTGCATTCCATGTTTAAAAAAGATGTGTCCTCTATAGTATCAGACCTGACCGAATGGTTAATTCATACCATCTAAAAAATCCCAACAAAAACCTTACAGCCAGCCATGGTTCTCCACAGAATATGCTGCTGCCATCGCGCACAGAAATCACTTTTTCCATAGCTACTAACATAATAGATGCACTGAGACTAAAGCTGCTTTCAGGAACGCCAGCAACTACTGTAAAAGAGTAATAAAAAATGCAAGAGAGCTATATGCGGAGTCCGTTAAATCCAAAGTAGCTGATCAGCGGCTTAGTTCCCACCGGTTTTGGCAAATAACAAATAGGATCCTGAACAGAAGTGTGCGTTCTATCCCAACCATTATCAATGGACCAGAGGTAATCTCGTCAGCATCAGACAAGGCCAAACTATTTGGCAAGAATTTTGCAGCTAATCCTACGGTATGCGACGAAGGCCATCAACTCCCCCATTTCCTCCTATAACACACAACACGCTAGGTAGCATACAAATATCTGTGCCTGAGGTCGCCAAGCTAATCAAAAACCTTCATTCCAGTAAAGCATCTGGCCCTGACGCCATCCCAAGTGTTAAAAAAGCTTCAACCGGAACTTGATCCCATACCTATGAAACTGTTTAAGCGCTGCCTTAAGAAGTGCTTTCCAACACCCTGGAAAACGTCATCAGTATACCCTGTATTTAAGAAGTCAGGTGATAAGTCATCTCCCTCTCAGTACAGACCAATAAGCCTCCTGTGTGTCATGAGTAAGTTGCTGGAATCCATATTAAATAGAGAAATAGTCAACCACCTAAGCAGAAATAACTTTCTTAGTGACATGCAAGATCTGCAGCAGATGTGCTACCGGTTATATCTCATATGATTAGTGAATCTCTTGAGAAAGGCTTCTTTCTAGGGCAATTGCTCTTGACATATCAAAGGCCTTCAACAAGGTATGGCATAAAAGCCTACTTCACAAGATTTCCAGCTAGGTATAACTGGAAATGTTTTCTATATCATTAAATCATTTCTCTCTGTTAGGCTCATAAGAGTAGTGGTTGATGGATAAAAATCAGAGGCCTGCGGTATTAATGCTGGAGTCCCTCAGGGGTCAATCTTGGGCCCAACTCTCTTTCCGATCTACAGCAATGATCTCCCTAAACACATACTTAAATCATTCGTTGACATCTATGCTGATGACACGACCATCTACGGCAACACATCAAAGGCTGTAAATGACACAGTTCTCTCTGATTCTCTCTCTTCTGATCTCGAGCAGGTGGGACAGTGGGGGAAGACGTCGCTGGTTACCTTTAATGCATCCAAGACCAAGCTCCTATCTTTACATCATCAACGCTCTGATCCCCATCCGGCATCAATTGAAATCGATGCCTCTCGTCTAGGAGAAGCCCCATATTTTGACAAGCTTCTGGGCTTGACCTTTACTCCTGATCTGAAATGGAACACGTAAATCAAGTCTGTTGCCAAGGTCGCTGGAAATATGGCGGGGTCCTTCTACTGTTCCAGAAGATATCTCACGAATGATGCAATTCTCTTTCTATATAAAAGCCAAGTACGTACAAGAATGGAGTACTGCTGCCATAACTGGGCAGAAGCTTCTAAAAACAGCCTATCCTGTCTTGACAGAGTACAAAATAGACTTCGTGGCTTAGTGGGGGAAGCTCTTTTCTCTTCCCTGCAACCTCTCTCCCACAGAAGAGACGTTGCGAGCCTATCTTTGTTTTATCGTTATTTCCATGGTAGGTGCTCGTCTGAACTCCAATCTCTGGTCCCCCCTCGCCAATCTTTTTCAAAAAAACACCCGACTAGCTGAAACCACTGTCAAAAATTTTCCACACTCTTTATCTGTGCCTAAATCCAAAGGTAGATTCGATGAGCAAAGCTTCTTTCTTAGAACTGCACGCCAGTGGAACTCTATTCCATCTGCCTGTTTCCCACCTGACTACAACTTGGATGTCTTCAAGTCCAACATAAACAAATTCCTGATGAACTGCCCTCTTAAGTAAGACACTCTATGAAAACACCCAATACTAACGATTACTACAATACTATCTCATTGATTACTGTACACGCAATAACCCTTATCCCTGAGTGGCGTTCGGGCTGATAAGTGGTGACCCCTATGTAAAAAAAAACCCAGGTGGCCCCCACTCCCAGTAATTCGGCGCAATGTCATGAACTATTTGAACTATTCTAACTACTGGCTCCATTTTTGGATGTTATTTATGCAACACAACCCTTGCAATAACGCATTGCGCGACAGATGAACATGCATTTCTTCGTTTATCTATAATACTTAATTTTTTTTGTATATTGTTATTCATATTAAAAACGATTTTTTCTATTTATTTAAAAAGAAAATACAACTTTGTTACATATGGGCTGTGGAATTTAATTCATCTGATAAAAAGTCTAGCTAATTTGCATATTCTTTTAAACATTCATTTTAATGAATTACCTATAGTTTTTTCCGGTTTTTCATAATATAATATATATATATGTTATATACGTTTATATAAGATAATTGCAGCTTCTCTTCCAATTTTCCGATTTTATAATCATATTTTTTATTTTCTTTTTTGTAAATTGATTGTTGCTATTTATTTTGATGAATTAAGGGCAAAATAGATTCATTGATTGATATAACAATTAAGTTAATGATTTCGTGCCACGAAACAGATACTGTCAAGAATTGTTAATGTTAACTGAATAAGAGAAATAAATTGTCACATGGCCAACATCATGAAATTTGGATTATAAACTTTTGTCATTAATTCATTATATCTTATGTAATTACATTAAACTTCTTAAATAAGGATGACATATAAAGGGAAATATAAGTGCATATGTATATATATATATATATATTCATTATTCATTTACCATTCATTATTTTATCTTATACTTTTCTCATCTCTTTATTTTATTTTTATTGGTTACGTTTTCACCCCAAACAAGACACAGTGCTACTTCTATGTAGGGGGCTACTATCTAGGATATAGGTTACACGCATACTATGTAGGGAGTTGAACAGCAAAATGTATGTTTACATTAGACTTGAACTTCTGTATGTCAGTAGAGTCAGGGAAGCAAGGAACCTGGAAGAAAATTCCAAAGTATAGCAGTTCTGTGGGAGAAACTATTAGACTTTCTGGCATCGAGGGATCTCTACTGTGCAGGACTGGGACTTAGCTGCTTGTCGGGTTTGTCGAGAGTATTTAGTTTAGGGAGTACAATGGCTTGTAGTTCGCGGAGCATCTACTATTAACATTCTTGTAAAACAGACATAGGGGTGCAACATTTCGTAGATGGGGCAGAGGTTGAAGCTGAGATGACAGTTGGGGAACTTTGGTGACTCTCTTTTGAACCCTGTCCAAGGTTAGAGACTAGTAGCAGATGCACCAGTCCAAATGCGACAACAATACTCCATACATGGGTGAATGGTGGCCTTGCAGAGATAAGGACACTTTTTGGTGTAGGTAACTTTCTAGTACGGTAGAGAGAGCCCACCTTCCTTGCAACAACTTTGTCAATGCCCTCGATATATATGTTCCTACACATGTTTCCTGTGAATGTTAACCCGAGGAGTTTGAACGAAGTACTTTGAAGTAATGTATCATTAGTCATAGCTATTAGTGGTTAAGAATGTTTCGCAATCGGTTATATGTTCCGTTGGAACAGGAGAGATGATATACCACTATCAGCCGGTCACTGAGGTGTGACCGACAGACGTGTTATAGTAAATGTCTTAAAGCGGTCTCATGAAGATATGAAGATGGGCCAGTCATTAGGGTCTGTGTAGCAAGAAGAAAATCATACCTGAGATGTTGGATCTGGGTGTGGCTCCTTTCTTTTCTCAAGATGATCTCTTCACCCTGGTGGCATTTTGGTGGGAATCTTCATCTCTTTGTCCTCAGGGCCGCCTTTCGACTTAATACATGTATGGAGACATTTATGGCAGACACAAAAAAAACGACACGCGACACAATTGTAATATACATAAGGTATAACTAACTATTTTATTTTACATTAGAGATACAATATATATTACAAAAAACAATTTAAAAGTGGACAATAGGCTTTTCAAAGCTAACTAACCTACCCTAACTAGTGTTGAGGGAGGGGGTGCCCCCCTCATTTACGGAGAGACAGACTATGCGTCCTCACATCATGGTGGTCGTGCAGGAAAGAGACAGAAAGATAGCAAGGGAATTATGGGAAGGGATTTCTTTGTATCTCTACGCTCATGGCCAAATAACCACTCGGTCATGCCGCAGAGTGTGTTAGAAGCAGTAGTACAAAGAAATAGTGCCACACCCCTCCCTATGCAATCCGAAATTTATGAGTATTCATAAATTTCAGAAGTCCCTAATTTTCCGTGAATGGTGCGTCAACCGGCCATCAGCAATCAATGTCCCCATGCTCTATGTTCCATCAGGAACTCAGTGAAGCAAGTTATTTTTCCACCAGGCTCCTGGTAGACTGGTATACTGCTTCAAATACCAGAGAGGGTAATCATCCTCGCCCTCCATCGAGGCAATGACCTCATTATTTCAGTTACTGGATTTACACTTTCTTAAGCAACCAGTATAATATTTTTTTTAACAAAGCCGGATTTTACGTGAGTTCATCACGCCGACCTATACGTATTTGACTAAGCCGGATTTTACGTGAGTTTATCACGCCGACCTATACGTATTTGACTAAGCCGGATTCTACGTGAGTTTATCACGCCGACCTATACGTATTTGACTAAGCCGGATTTTACGTGAGTTTATCACGCCGACCTATACGTATTTGACTAAGCCGGATTCTACGTGAGTTTATCACGCCGACCTATACGTATTTGACTAAGCCGGATTTTACGTGAGTTTATCACGCCGACCTATACGTATTTGACTAAGCCGGATTCTACGTGAGTTTATCACGCCGACCTATACGTATTTGACTAAGCCGGATTTTACGTGAGTTTATCACGCCGACCTATACGTATTTGACTAAGCCGGATTCTACGTGAGTTTATCACGCCGACCTATACGTTTTTTAATTTAGTCTGCATAACATTATTTCCGTAACTGGATTTACGCTCCCTTCAGCAACCAGTATAATGTATTTTTAACCAAGTCGGAGTTACGTGACCTCATCACGCCGACCTATATGTATTCCAAGTTATTACTTCAGTTACTGGACTTACGCTCTCTTCAGCAACCAGTATAATGTATTTTAGATAAGTCCAAATTTCAGGGCACATTTAAAAAGTATGTGTATTTTTTCAAAACTTGATTTACAAAAGATCATTAAAATTTAATTCCAAAATGTAAAAATTATTTCAAGTATTTTGGTTCATCGTAAAAATACATTTTTTTTCCTTGCGGACAGTAAAAATTCCGAATTTATGTCAGTTAACTTCTTTCCAAAGTAATTCATTTATTGTTTTAAAAACTATCTTCTCACAAGGTCATAACCTTCGAATAGACCCATTTTTCGTAATACAATTCAAAAATTATTCCAAACATTTGGTTCATTATTAAAATGAATCTTCCTAAAAGATCATAGAAAATTCATTTTGAATCAATTTACCCTTCACAATGAGATTCAGAGACATCCCAAAACTTTTTCATTTCGTAATTACTATTTTTAAAATTCAGTGTACATTTAAAGTTATTTAATTGATTCTTAAAAATCATTTCTTCTTATAGACCATTATCAAGGTCATTTCGAATTCAGAAACTTTTCACGTTAATTAACTTTTTTTTCAAAGTAATTATTTTATTATTTAAAAGCAACTCTTTTTCTAAACTCACTTACAAGGATTATTTCGAATTAATAAACTCCCGCCACACCTAGGAGTCACATTAGTTAACGACCAGTTCTGTATAGTTAACAGCTCGAAAATATTAAAGTTTCAATTAAAGAGAGATCTTTCTAGACTGAGGAAATCTTTTTTCTTCTTAAGAATTAATTCAATTTTACGTATATACTCCTCAGTCAATATTTCAGGGACCCCTATCATACGGTCCAATTTCAAATAAACTTTCAATTAAAGAATTCGCTCGAATAATTCTTCCTTAAAAATAATCTAGAATTCAGGAAAATTTCTTTCGTTAGTCAAATAATATTTCCTTAGAAATTATAAAAAATTCAGGGAATATTCGAAATGTAATAGCGTAATTTTTCTTTAAAAAACTATGAACATTTCAGAGAACTCTTAAAAAATTAACGTAATCATGTAACAGTTGGCTTTTCCAAACACTCGAAGATTTCAAAAAAGTACTTCAAGTTCTGTTTGAATAATTGTCTCTGTTTTTATTTTTAATAAAAACCAATTGAAGACATCATTTAATGTAATTTAACGAAGCATAAATAATTTTGTTCTTTAAACTTGGTAGAAAAAAAAAACAAACTCCAAGTAAATTCGTTATTATATGCCTTCCTGCAATCAGCCATGGGGGTTTAGCTATACAAAAACTAAAACCCAAGAGTAGAGAAAGAGAATGAGGGGGAAGAGAAGGGGATAGAGACAGAGCGATGCCATTACACCCCACCACCCTCATAATATCATTACGTAATAACAAAAAAATCTTCGACAATTTTAAAAGTCACTCCCCCGTCCTCACAGACCCTAACAGGTAAGGGAATGAGAGAGAGATAGAGAGAAGAAGAGAGAGAGGCAGATAGCGTTGTTCTCCCATCCATCCCTCAATACCCTCACAAACACCATGACGAGGTCATCTTCGTTTATCTTTCCCATTGTTTTAAACAAATGAGTGACAGATAGACTTAACATTTACACGAGTTAAAAAAAATAACAAAATAGAAAAACAATCTTATTTTGAACAATTTTGTAAAATCCATTCTCACACAAAACTTTCATATTATCTAACCCCAATTTTTTTTTTAACCAGTAACATTTTTTCTTCTTTCCTTTTTAAACAGACAAAACATCAATAAAAAAAACATTATCAATTCAAAAAAAGTCCCCTTATGTTTCAGCGTTAATTGTTACCTAACCTGAAAAAGGACATATCAACTGTTCATGAAACACAGTGCCGAAACAGGGTTCCATTTTCTCAAATCCAAACTGAAAAAGTCATAAAAATTCTACAAAGTTCTTACATTTGCAAAGTCAAAAGCAATTTTTTAAAAAGGCCTATATTTTTATAAACCTGAAATAAAGATCAGAAAAAAAAATGTTAGGTATCCTTTTTTTCTTTCCTTTTTTCTTTTTTAAATTTATTTTTCGAGCTTCGTGTTTGAAGGATTTTTTTTCTTTTTCTTTCATGTAATAACAAGATGCAAAGATATACACACATATAGATATATATCTTGAGAGAGACAGAAAGAGAGAAAGCGTGAGAGAGAAAGAGATATTGCATATATTGGAGACAATTTCTTTTTGTCTCTATTTTATTTTCTTTGTGTAGGACACATTTCTTACTTTTTTTTTGGAAGGGTTACTTTCAATACTCTTTTTTTTAATCGATCCCTTGTAAACTGTTTTTTTTGTAGGTGCGAGACAATTTTTTGTTCATGTTATGAATTTTCTTTTTGAGTGCGTTTTTTTTTGTGCGCGTGTGTACTGGTCTGCCATTTAAAAAAAATTGCCTGAAATATACAGTTCTTTCCGCTTTTAAAGACTGTGGACCAGTTTTTTTATTCGATTCGTCTAGTGGTCATTATTTTTGGTTGTGCCGTGGGTTTAAGGGTCGAAATTATTTCCATGCTGGGAAACAATATATCCTGGTCACGGCACCATTTATACCACTATCAGCCGGTCACTGAGGTGTGACCGACAGACGTGTTATAGTAAATGTCTTAAAGCGGTCTCATGAAGATATGAAGATGGGCCAGTCATTAGGGTCTGTGTAGCAAGAAGAAAATAATACCTGAGATGTTGGATCTGGGTGTGGCTCCTTTCTTTTCTCAAGATGATCTCTTCACCCTGGTGGCATTCTGGTAGGAATCTTCATCTCTTTGTCCTCAGGGCCGCCTTTCGACTTAAGACATTTATGAAGGCATTTATGGCAGACACAAGAAAAACGACACGCGACACAATTGTAATATACATAAGGTATAACTAACTATTTTATTTTACATTAGAGATACAATATATATTACGAAAAACAATTTAAAAGTGGACAATAGGTTTTTCAAAGCTAACTAACCTACCCTAACTAGTGTTGAGGGAGGGGGTGCCCCCCTCATTTACGGAGAGACAGACTATGCGTCCTCACATCATGGTGGTCGTGCAGGAAAGAGACAGAAAGATAGCAAGGGAATTATGGGAAGGGATTTCTTTGTATCTCTACGCTCATGGCCAAATAACCACTCGGTCATGCCGCAGAGTGTGTGAGAAGCAGTGGCACAAAGAAAGACACAGGAATTTGAGTAGGGTTTAGTGGTATAAAGAATTTGAATAATGTTTATCATACAAAACAGACACAGACAATCGTCTTGCAGTCAAAGTAAGTAGCCTTTTTAGCTCGACATTTAAAGAAAAATTGTGCCAGTTATTTTAGTAACATACACAGATAACTATAGGCATAAGGCTGGTATAGGCCTTATATTTAAGCGTACACTTAGTCAAGGAATGATAATTTATGGCGTTAAAAAATGTGAAGAAATACCAGTAATTAAGAGCAGGAGAACAAGTTTAGGTAAATAAGCAATAACTTTACTATATTTAGTAAGCAGGTAAGTAATTAAAAGTAAGCGGCTTGCTTTACACGAAAGTGTCGACTACACGTTGTGTTCAGTAAAGATTTTATTTGTTTTCAACATTTAGTTAGTATTTCAGCAAGGTGTTTTTGTGGATTTTTGTAAATTTATATTTCAATTTTATTTAATATATCTTAGTAAATAAAGATGGGAAATTAAATTGAAGTACATTATGCAATAATGCACTTCAATTTGATTAACTTTACGATAACGCGATAAACCAGGCAAGTGAACATAAAATAGCGCGCAAGCAAAGTCATTTGTTTGTGAGAGAAATATTCAGGAAATGGAGAGTCGGCTTTCATTGTCCTAATCAGGAATCAAGATCTGGCACAGAGTGTCTCATGCGAGTCATATTTAACTGAACCTGGTTAATAAATAAAGGATAAGTAGGGAGGTTGGGTGATATGATGTCGCCAGCTCTAGGAAGAGTTTCCACTTTAACCCATGAGGCCCCCTTCCCCAGTGTTTTGGCCCAATGTCATCGAATAAAAAGCATAAGTTTATATCAGAGTCTTCACTCTCCCTGATGAGTCACCTAGGGATCAATCACAATAAAAATGGTAGCCGTTCGGCGGGGTTCAAGACCAGATTTTATAACGCCCTCGCATGGTTAGTAATAGGTAGATTGGTTAGATACTAAGAATCATATTTAAATAAATGTATGCCTTCTTCTAGCCAGTAGTATATGGTTATAAAATTAAAAAAGGGTAAGTCTATGTAATTTTGCATCAACACGAGGAGAAGGCTCTCTATTTTGTATTAATTTGGATTAGAAAATGTGGTTTGAAATTGGTTAAAATGAATAAAAGTACAGTATTAATGCATTATAAGTAAAAAGACGGAATTTAGTAGTTAAGAATAATGTATAATGCAGAAAAGATAAAGGCAGTGTTCTTGGAGTCAAAATACTTGAGCATTTTCAATACATTTTGTTTTCTTGGGTGACGGGGTTTTTATTGCATATATTAAAGATATCGAAGCAGAGAGAAAACTGACAATTTTTAGGGCGCATTTTACAAATAAAGGTTTTAAACTACAAAATGAATACTATTAAAATGTTTTGGAAATGAAGTCAAGATGATATAAAAAAGTGCAATACACACAACTATTTGCGATGTTTTGAACAAGAAAAATAAATAAAAACATGGCTTATCGTATTGCGAGAATTGATTTATATTTGATTTGGGATGAAAGTATAATAGACACCCAAATAATAAAGTTTTAAAATTAAACAAAAGAATGTCAAACGGCACAACGAAATGTCACGTTCTAAGCTTAAATAATGCTGCCATTGTAATGTTAAGGTTGATGATTATCAGTGTAAAATAATATATCGACAATTTTTATAACAAAATGTTAATGAAACAATATATGCTTGAAAATAACTTAAATGAAACTGGCTCAAAAGAAGGTCAGGGGTCATACTTGTTAATAGGCGTGTGTGTATGTGTTCATGTGTGTGTGTGTGTGTGTGTGTGTGTGTGTGTGTGTGTGTGTGTGTGTGTGTGTGTGTGTGTATGTGTGCGTGTGTGAGAAAGTGTAGGAATGTGAATTATTAACCAAAAAAGGCGGAACTTATTTATCAGGTAAACAAGAAACTTCTTCAGATGAACATACTTCGGCTCAAACAAAAATTTATCGAAATAAACACCATCAGAATTAACACACTTTTGCTAATGCAAAACAAGTGTGTTTATGCCAGCAACGTTAAAACCTTGCGTTCTGGTAGCGATGAAGTCCCATGAAGCGTTTTTGATATTGCTTAGGTTTTTGAATCATTTCTCACGCAGAAAGTTGTCAACATATTTCGAAAAGTAGTAATCGGTAGGTGAGGAATCTGGATAGTATGGCGGATGAGACAGAGTTTCGTAGCCCAATTCATTCAACTTCCGTAGGCTCGGTTTAACAACGTGCTGTCGGGCATTGTCGTTGAGGAGAAATGGGCCTTTTCTGTTGACTAATGTTGAGTATTGTTGTTGAACTTTCTATTTCAATCAATTCGTTGACACTGCTTCTCCGCCGTAATGGGTTCGCCTCCATTAAAATAAAAAAATGCAATGGATGAAACCGGTCGCAGACCACCAAGTAGTCAGCATGACATTTTTTCGTGCAACTCTGACTTCTGGAAATGTCGTGGGGTTTTGTAGGTGTCTAACCAAAGAGTTTAGCGTCGTTGGTTATCGTAGAGAATCCACTTTTCATCACAAATCACAACGCAGTAGGGAAACGGGTCGTTCTTGTTGCGTAAGTAAAAATAAAATAAGAATTCATAACGACATTTCTATTAGTTGTCGTTAAATATGTGTGGCATCCATTAACTTTCAATTAATATATACACGTAATAAGTAAAAACATTGATATATATATAAGTAATAAGTATACAGATAGATATACATTAATATATATTAATAATTAGTAATAAATGGTGATATTTACAACTAGAAATAAAAAGTAGGTGCAAAGCTCCTAAAATTCGTACTAGAATTGTCCGCAAGGATCCGTGGCGCAGTGGTTGAAGTACCGGGGAAAAATCAATTGTAAAAGTCATATTCTCCTGAAGGTTGAAGGTTCAATCCTCAGTGTGGGCGACCGAAATATACATTTGCGAATTACTTAGGACCTCTGACGGAACAAGAGCACGCTACCCCCGTGAAGTAAATAAAGGTTCCACTCGAAATTCCGTCCGAGTTCGAGCAGCTGCACCTGAAAAAGGTCGGAGGTTATATCGAACGAAACGTTGTGAAAATCACACTCAAGGTAAGAAAAGTAGTTCGATGAATAATAATACAAATATTATTTATCTACGTTCAAATAAAATATGGGAGATTTTCTAAGTAAAATAATCTTTGAGGCGAAGACACTACTTAATTGTTTTATTATTTAAAAAAGTCAACAAGAAATATACATATATATATATATATATATATATATATATATATATATATATATATATATATTAGGGTAGGCTGATTTTTTATTTTGTTTTAAATACTAAAAAGAATAATGTACCAAAGTTGTGTCTGCCCTATTAAATACTCATACCAAAAATTAGATCTGAATATTCCACGTTTTTTTGCTAATTTGGCGTTAAAGATTTTAATTAAGCACGGACGGAAAAATCCTCGATTTTTCCAAATTTGGCTTAAATATTGATGTAAAAACCAAACAATTCCAACATTTAAATCAGGAAATCTTATTTTATTTTAGAAGAATACAATAAAGAAATTATAACCAAACTTCAAATTGAAAATTGAACACTGATACCACACCACCTTTGCCACATTTGAAATGCTATAATGCAAACATATATTGAATATATTGACAATCTTTTTATAATTGTTTTTTTTATCATTGTTTTTTTTTTTATAATTGTTATAATTGTTTAATAAATGGAATAAAATTGTTCCATATAAGAACCCTTGGATGAAAACGATGGCCTCCACTTTGGCATTGAAAATAAAACATTCTCTGGAGGTAATGCACAGGCATTATACTGGATATTTTTTAGTTTAATCTTTTGAACTTCAATTGATTGCTATGTTTCACAGGGTACATATTAAAGGATGATACTGAGTTCATATAAAAAGATATATGATGGTAACAGTCATATTAAAGAGAGACGGCGGGGACATATATATATATATATATATATATATATATATATATATATATATATATATATATATATATATATATATATAACGATAATTGGGGTCATTCATACAGTCCTGTGTATTCTTATAACATATATTAGCGAGGAAAGAGGGTGATATGCTTGTAATACATATAGAGAGGAGGAGATATACAAATTCTTGCGAGAGTTACGCAATGTTTATAATAAGATGTTTCACACATTACCTTCTGGGTGTTGAAAGATGACACGACAACAGTTTAAGAAAAACACAAAAATGATTCTTTATTCATTTGACCGGTATATATATATATATATATATATATATATATATATATACTAGCAAAAGTACACGTCGTTGACTGGGTTCAAAAACAGCCTACAGAAACTGGACTCTGATTTATGAAAGTATGATAGGTTATGAAAAGTAAGGGTTGTAAAGAGATAGCTTCGAATTTGGGGTATCAAAACCAAAGCAAAATATGATGAAAGTACAAATAAAATAGATAAACCCCATAATTTATTATACCATACCTGTTCACACTGAAACACTTATCACACTATTCTGTGAATCTATATTTAAAAACCTTGTTAAACTTTGACATATTTACATTCTATGGAGGTCAGGCCGGAACAAACACCCCATAATTTTATTATACCATATTTCTTCAAACTGAAACATAATTATCAAAGTATACTTACGCAGATATATATGAAAAGTCTTTATTAAAGTTTGTGCATATTTCCATTCTATGGAGGCCAGGCGCGAACGTAGACCCCACAGTTTTATTATACCATCACTATTTAAGTTAAAAAATACTTATCAAAGTACATCTATATCAAAAACACTTGTAAACGTTTTTTTTTAATTTTTAAATTTTTTATTTCCATACTTTGTAGACCCGGTGCGTACGCAGACCCCACACTTATAATGAATCATTATTATGCCAGATCAAACACCCATTTCTGTGTCTCGATACATCTTCTATCATTATATGTGATCAGTTTTCTATAATAGTCAACCATATAGGAGCCTATTCGTGACCACACACACACACACACACACACACACACACACACACACACACACACACACGCACAGAAGTTCAGTTTTATATATATATATATATATATATATATAAATTGTCAGAAAAAAACACTAAGGTGTTTTTAAAAAAATGAAAATAAGTACGAAATTCATTAACACTAAGGTTTCACTTACCAAACAACAATGTATAAAAATACATTTTAGTCTCAAAATTAACGGTAAACCAGCTTTATACTAAAAAAACACTAAATTTTTAAATATAAATAAATTATAATAATTATAAAAGGTTTAAATATTTAATAGTATGTCCACTTTGTTAAATATATAAATTGGTGTGAATTCGAAAGGTAAAAATATAAACAAACCGAATACTAACAAGAGATATTTACTACCGGTGAATGCCGAAAAAATATCCAATAAATAAAACGACGTTTAATAAGTCGTCATTTGCATTTTAATCTATATATTTTTATGTATTTTATTTTTGTTTTTAGTCATTTTATTTAATAAAGTATAAAAATTAAAAAAATAAACTTAAAAATATCAATACTTTAATAGATTTGTTTTCATTAAACCGACATTACAACTAAAATCGCAAGCTATTATGCTTTAAATTCAATTTAGCAAATAAATAAAAACATTTGGAAAAAAATATTATGGGATAATTGCTGGTGTTCCTTTGTCACTTTTCTCTGGCTATTCTTTTTATAGTTCCAAAATCGACCTACCCTAATATATATATATATATATATATATATATATATATATATATATATATATATATATATGTATATAAAGGACATAGTTTAATAAAATATGTTTAGAAATATTTTACAAAGAGTTAAACACACATTTATTTATAAGAAAAGAAAACACAAATAGAGGTGAAAGTCCTTAATCCGATGCATTCATGACCTTAACGTTTTATCTTTCTGTCGCAGATATTTACAGTGTAAGACTCTAAGACGTATGTCATAAGCAGAGATGCATGATTTAATTTCTGACAAAAGTGCATTGTTAAGTAATGTGTCTATGTATAAAAATACACACACATATATGTGTGTGTATGAATTTTCTTTTTGTGACATCTCATAAAGTTCAAAAGTCATTCTATTGTAAATGTTTCTGAAACGGAATAAATGATGAAGAACACTATCACACGTCTTACCTTAATAATTGCTGTAAACTGCGTTTCATGACACGTGATTCACGACTAGAATTTGCACAATATGTAATTCTATGAGGATAATTTATTTTAAAATAAAGACATATTATTCTTAGCAACATACTAATTAGAGTTATGGAAGCAATTTCATTTTTTTGTTTTACAGAAGCATAACCACTTATCAAGGCCAAGAGGCCACTCGGGGATAATGGTTAAAGAGTGTACAGTACAAATTGAACAATATAGTAATCGTTATTAATGGAAATTCAGTAAATTTGTTAACTTATATGGAACGGTTCGACAAAAACTTCTTTACGTTAGACTTGAAGCCAGCCATATTGTACTCAGCTGGAAAGCAGGAAAACGGAAGATAATTCCACAGGCGTGCAGTTCTAAGAAAGAAGCTTTGTTAATGGAATCTACGTTTAGGTTTAAGCACAGATAAAGAGCGGGTGAAATTAGTGACAGTGTTTACTGCTAGACGGGTGTTTCTTGTGATAGTCTGGGGAGGGGGAACCATAAATTGGAGCTCAGCCGAGCACTTGCCATGAAAATAACGATAAAACAGAGACAAACTCGCAGCATCTCTTCTATGAGAAAGAAGTTGCAGGAAAGAGAAAAGGACATCCCCTACGAGGCCACGAAGTTGATTTTGAACTCTATCAAAGCAGGATAAATACTTTCTAGCTGCTCCTGTCCAGATGTGGCAACACTGCTCCATCCTTGGACTACCTGCCTCTTATATAGATAGCGAATTGCATCAACAGTGAGATATCTACTGGACCGATAGAAGGATCCCACCATTTTCCAGCGGCCTTGGCAACGGATTTAATGTATGTGTTCCATTTAAGATCAGGAGTAAAGGTCAAGCTTATCAAAATATTAGGCCTCCCAAAGACGAGAGCCATTCATTTCAGTTGATGTCAGATGGGGATCAGAGCGTTGATGATGTAAAGATAATGGTTTTAGATGCACAAAAAGTAACCAGCCACCTCTTTCCCCATTGTATAAATTGCTCAATATCAAAGGAGAGAGAATTGGAGAGAACTTGGTTGTTTACGGTCTTAGATGTGTTACCATAGATAGTAGTGTCATCAGCATAAATGTCTACGAATGATGTAAGGATTTGATTTGAAAGATCATTAATGTAGCTCAGGTAGAGATTTGGGCCCAGGGTGGACCCCTGAGGGGCTCCAGCATTAATACTGAGAGCTTCTGATTTCTGCATATCAACCACTACTTTTATGAACCTATCAGAGAGAAATGATTTAATAACTGAGAAGACATTTCCAGCTATACCGTTGCTGGAGATCTTGTGAAGTAAACCGTTATACCATACTTTATCAAAGGCCTTTGAAATGTCAAGAGCAATTGCCCTCGAAAGGTAGCCTCCGTCGAGAGATTCGCTAATCCTATGAGATATAACTGGAAGCATATCTGCTGTAGATCTAACATCTGTTTAACTCTTTGTAAAATATATCTTACGAGTTCTCTGACAAACTGGGTCTACAGTTTAAATGCACATTTTAAAATTTAAAGAGTTCTGTCCACGGACCTTTTTACTAGCCAAGAAACCTCTCTCGATGTGGAGGGCTACCAGGATGGACTACTACTAACCTTCTAGCGGAAATTGACGGGAGCCATCATTGAGATAAGAGGTGGATAAAAGTTAAGGAATCCATTAGGTCCTTTTCTGCCAGTTTTAGAAAACGACTCAATCTACAATCACTCTGTCTACTGCGTACAACTTTAGTGTTGCATATTTTAGATGTAATGGTTGTTTTTTTTTCTTCTGGCGCGGCGTTCTTAAAGTAATGCCTCTTATCTTTATATTCCGACTGAATCGACCAGAAAGTCTTGCAAATTTCATTGCTTTGATGATTAAACTGATGCATTCATAATCTTACAGTTTTATCCTTCCGTTGCAGATATGTTTCGGTGTAAGACTCTAAGAAATCAACTCCTGTCATGGACGAATGTCAGAAGCAGAGATGCCCAATTGAATTTCTGGCAAATGTGCATTGTAAAGTGTTGCGTCTATGTAGAAAAATACATTCTAGAACAAAAAAGGTCGCTCGTTTTAATTTGACTATTTCCGTCTTCGTAGCTCATCAACATTTTTATTTAAAAAAAGAAGAGTTTACTTTTGTAACAACCAGGTAGTTACAGAACTCGTTAAACCGATCAGTACAGTGCACTTACGGGCAACGTACATACGAAAAGAATCTATAGATAACGTTTGTATTAGATGTGAACACGGGTTACTTGCCTTCAATCACGGAGACGTATTTCTTTTTCCTTTACATTGAGGTTGGTGCAAGGTTATGTTAGAAGATTAATTAAATGTTTTCAAAACTGACCCTAATCACTGGCATATCATTGAGAGCTGCGATAATCGATCTTTTTGAAAGGCATATATTTATAACCGAAACTACAAACGTATACGTTGATGGAATCCACATATATATATATATATATATATATATATATATATATATATATATATATATATATATATAACTACTTCATTTACTCACATAAAATTAATATAGGAAAATATAAATTTATGCGTAAACTTAAACTATTTACTTCAACAGTGCTCAATACGTAGGTAGAGCTAGTTAGAAAGTTATAAATATGTATGCCGTTTAAGTTACACTGAATATTCTGCGTTTCATCCCCTCTAGGATTCTTCAGGCTTATGCGAGATTTTTGTGGTTATCTCGTGTTTTTATATACGCACTTACTATGAGTTTTTTGTTAGCCAATCAGCTTTCTAGTATCCACCGCGCTCTTCCTAATCATCCATTGAGCAGACACTTACAGGACAAAGGCCCATTTGACCTCAAGTTGACCGGTTCTTTTGTGTGTGCTATTTAGCCTTGGTATCTATTGTCTTGACCTATATAAATATAATTATATATATATATATATATATATATATATATATATATATATATATAATTGATTAATGAAGATCAGGTATATTTCTAACGTGAATTGTATCTAAGTACGCGTGCAGAGATTTTATATATAAATATATAGATAAAAAACGTTTTGGTGATCTGATGATATATAAATAATGTATGAAACGTTAGTCGATCTCCGTAGACAGCTCAAAATGACCACACATACAAACACACACACACAAACACGCACACACACACGCGCACACACACATATATATATTGTTTTAAGAAAATGAAGACATCAAGGAATAGATTATTAGCAACAAATAGTGTATTTCATCGTTAGTTACAATTGTTTCAAGACTAGTCGGACAAATTCAAACATTATATCGTTTGAAAATTTTCACAGAAACACCCTTTCTTCGGACATATTGAATAAAAACACTTTAACAATGAACAATATGGAAACCATTTTCTTATAAGGAAAAATAAGAGATAATATTATACCTATATCTCATTCTTCAAAAGTTATATATATATATATATGTATGTATGTATGTTTCGTTGAACTGCAATATTGTCACAAAATCAAGACAACTAAATATAATATAAGAATATCATATAGTGCATTTCCTTATGCGTTACAATGGTTTCGTAACTATTTGGACAAATTCAAATATTTAAAAATATTCCCCAAAAATCTAATCTTCAGACGGCGAAATACATTTGTTATAGATATACGAATATATTAATAATCCCTATTTTAAGAGATTAAGCGGTCGAACCTTCCTCTATACAATTTTTATATTTTATTTTATTTTTTCCGATTGTCTAAATAGATATAGATGCATAGGCCACTCGAGTATAAGAGTAAATTAAAGGTGATCATGTAGTAGTCGTTTAAAGGTAAATTGGATATAATTTTATTATTTAAGGAGACGGTTCAACAAGATATTATATACATTGGACTCGAAGGCTACAATACTATAGTCGGCCCAGAAGTAGGCTATTAAAACAGTGTTCCACAAGCTATCAGTTCTAGGAAAGATTTGGTCATGGAATTTGCGTTTAGATTAAAGCACAGACAGAGAGTAGGGGGCATAGTGGAATGTTTTTTTTAAAGTTCCGTAAGGGGGAACCAAAAATTGGAGCTCAAACGAGCATTTGCTATGAAAATAACGATAGAGTAAAAATAGGTTCGCAACGTCCTATCTGTGGAAAAAGGATTGCAGACAGAAAAAAGACCGGTTTTGAACTCTATAATTGCATCTGCAGTTAGGTTATTACCGGAATGGTCCGACAATTTTTTTAGAGATCTTGACAACAGATTTAATGTAAGTGTTCCATTTCAGATCAGTTGTGAAGGCCGGACATGTCAAGACATGGCGCTTTAACAAAACGAGAGTCATTCATTTCAATTGAGGACTGATGGATGCCAGAATTATTGTGATGAAAAAGAAGCTCAATTTTAGCCACCCTTTTCCCATTATATGGCATAATCACGTTGACACACCGGTTCCCACCAGATCACTGAAGTTAAGCAACGTTGAGCCTGGTCATTACTAAAATGGGTGACCAATTTGGGAAGTTCAGATGCTGTATGTAGGAGGATGTCGCTACCTCCCTGCAAAAAGTTGCAAAAACCTAACGTCGTCATCTCCACAAATGGGGATATACATGCGACTGGGGACCGCTTGTGAATTTCATACTCCCATGAAACTTCCTACTTCGGAAGAAGCCGGTGCCGGTTAAACGTTGAATAGGGTTGGTGCTAACTGCACACACACACTTTTCCCATTGCACCACTTTCTCAAGATCAAAAGCGAGAGAATTTAAAATATGTCGGTCATTGCTGGCCTTTGAAGTGTTGCCATAAATTTTGGTGTCCTCGGCAAAAATGTCTACAAATTGTCTAAGATTGTGATTTGAGAGATCATTGATGAAAATCCGGATCAGAGTTGGATCCAGAATGGAACAATGTGAAAAGCCAGCGTTAAGACTATGAGCTTCTGATTTTTTCCCGTCGACGACTGCTGTTATGATCCCAACAGAGAGAAAGGGTATACTAATTGAGAGGACATCTCCAGCTATTCTGTAGCTGGCTACCTTGTGAAATGGACCTTCATGCTACTCCCTATAAAAAACATTTGATATGTCTTGAAACGAAGTCCTAGTTGAGATTCACTTCAAGTAACACATCACCTGTAGATCTAGCAGAACGGAAACCATATTGCATGTAACGGAGTAGGTTATTTTTGCTGAGGCGGTTGACTCCATCTTTGTTTATAATCGATTCCAGCAACTTAGCCATGCCACACCGGAGACTGATTTTTGTGTACTAATAGATGACCGATTACTAGTATTCATAAATACACGGCACACTGATGAATTTTTTTCAGGGTGAGAAGCATTTGTCCTTAAGACTACGTTTAAACAGCTTTGTAAGTGTGGAAGCTAGTTCCGATTGAAGTTGTTTGAGCACTACAATTGGAATGCCGTCGGGGCAAGTTGCTTTACTAGAATCAAGATTTTTGATAAACTTGGAAACATCGCGCACATATATTTGCATGGCGCATAGCGGGTTTTCGGTTACAGGAGAAAATACGGAGACGGAGTAGGCGGCCTTGATCACAAGGAGTATAATTTGCTGCAAATTTTTTGAAAGACTTTTACTTTTTCAGATGCTTACAAAAATGCCACAGGCCATTGATGATGGTTGGGATAGAAGACACGCCTCTGTTCAGAACACTGTTTGTTATTCACTAAAACTAGTGGGAACCAAGCTGTGTCTCTGTTACTTTTAACTTTACTTACTGAGTATAGGAATCTCGCGCATATTTTATTTTAGTTTATTCTTATTTCTAGTAATTGCTAGCAGTCATCATGTTTACAGGCTTATGTATTTATACGGACAAAAGTCATTTCTACTTAACTGATCAATATGAATTTTATGTCGTGTATTTGTTTATAAATTTATCATATATAAATTTATTTTATAATTGACTTTATGATAGATTTATGTAAATGTAATCGCGCTAATACAATTAATCGTCAATATAAGAATTTCTATGTGTATATGCTTATATATTTGTATAGACATGATTTACATTTAAAATAATTAACCTACCATTAGAAATTTTATGAATGTGTATATATTTATATATATGCATGTATATGATTCGCGCGTAAACTAATTAACCGATCATTATGCCGGCATTTTAACGCAGCATCAATGAACAAAGCTTCTTTCCTAGAACTGCCTGCGTGTAGAACACTGTTTACTGTTCGACTACAATATGATAGTCTTCAAGTCCAATGTAAACAAGTTCTTGTTGAGCCGTACTCTTAAATACTCCATTTCTGCACAGTCTACGTCATTATTGATTAAGGCATTAATTTGTATTCATTTTTTAATTTAATATCAAGCAATATCTTTTGGTAAAATAATTTTCCGGTTAAGCGTTTTGTTGAACGTTTTTCTGTTGTAGCAGCGATTTTTTCCTAGAAAATGTCTTACTTTTTAAAAATATATTTATAAAACACATGAACAAAAACATTAACGTTATGTTTCTTAATTAAACACATGCTAAGAATCACATGAAAAATATCACATAATGCAAAATTTACAAAAAAAAAAAAAAAAAACTAATTTGAAAGTCATAATGATTCATACCAGTGCCATCGTTTGCCTGCAGTGATGAAGTTACTCGGTGATTTGACGGTTAGATTTTAAGGAAGAAGACTATCGTTATTTTTGCAATTTAAATTGGATATATGTCTGTGAATATTTTTCTTTTATTTTTTCAAAAAATATTCCAACACTGTTGGACATTTTGGAAGGAACATTGAGATTATGCGAAATATTTTACTTGTCATTATTAATCCTAACAATGCAAGAATAATGACCAAAATCAACTCTATTGAGAATGTACATAATAGCTGCTTTTAATTTGAAAGTTGTGGCAAAAATATTTTTTTGTATTGAAATTCATAATTTCGATATTGATTAACCGAGACATGTAATTTTCTAATAATGAATAATGTATTTAAGCACACAGTTATTTTATTTCAGTACGAACAGTTCTAGCAACTTGCTCTAGGTTCACAGTATTTTGTTACTATATTTCATGGCTGAGGGGGTCAGTTTGGAGCAAATCTTTGAATTACTGGAACTATCAGTAGGATGATGTTCAATCGCCATTCTCGTTGGAGTTTTATCAATCGGCACAGTTTTGAATCTACAGTTTTGAAGTGTAATTGTATTCACTACATTGTTTTTTTTTGCAGTGTATTTCGTGGATTTTAACAAATTTCAGTGTTTTACTTTCTTCAAAATTGAATGATAGTTTGATATTGTCAAAGCAATTGTTTATCAAACATTAACTAAATACAATGACATCCTTATTGTTGCTCACTGTTAAAAACATCTCCCATCGATTCTATAAAGACAGCAACATTGTGAGCGCAAGGTACAGGCGATATTTGCAATTGAAAACCTGGCGGCTGTTGTATTACCGTGCATAATCGACTTCTTTTATTCTCGTAAACTAATTGTCTCTGTAAAAAAATTTTAATAGGATTTTCTTAATCAGCGTATACAGAAACTTATAAAAGTTGCCATTTGAAAGAAAGTTGTGGGGGTGGAGCTAATGTAAAAATGTAATCCTCCCCCCACCCCACCCCACCCAAAAAAATAATAACCATAGGTCGAGCTAATGGAAAAGTATTCCCTCTTGTATAAAATTCCCCAAAACAAAGTTAATGCGTGGTAGTGGCAAAACTAAAGCAATAACAAAATTACAAAGAAAAAAAAACCAAACCCAGAAATGTTACCGTGTGTGCAGTCGTAATAATCATTCCAGCATCGAAATTTGTAAGCACAAGTATATAATAAATGTATATAAAGTATATCATAAATGTATATAAAGTATATCATAAATGTATATAAAGTATATCATAAATGTATATAAAGTATATAATAAATGTATATAAAGTATATAATAAATGCATATAAAGTATATAATAAATGTATATAAAGTATATAATAAATGTATATAAAGTATATAATAAATGTATATAAAGTATATAATAAATGCATATAAAGTACATAATAAATGTATATAAAGTATATAATAAATGTATATAAAGTATATAATAAATGTATATAAAGTATATAATAAATGTATGTAAAGTATATAATAAATGTATTTTAAGTATATAATAAATGTATATAAAGTATATACTAAATGTATATAAAGTATATAATAAATGTATATAAAGTATAAAATAAATATATATAAAGTACATAATAAATGTATATAAAGTATATAATAAATGTATATAAAGTATATAATAAATGTATATAAAGTATATAATAAATGTGTAGAAAGTATATAATAAATGTATATAAAGTATATCATAAATGTATATAAAGTACATAATAAATCTTTCCGCATTTACATTAAAACTAAAGCGTCGGAGTTTTGTGTTTACTTTTTCTCAGAATGTTCGTAACGCGCAAGCAAAGACGAAAAAACTTAATGTTTATATTGTTTTTAGTTGGGTACGTTTTTTTCAGTAATTAAGGTTTTAGTGTCTGTATGAGCGGTTAATATGTAGGTACTACTTAATGTTAGCATTATCAAGAACAATAAAAAAGTTAACGT
Organism: Euprymna scolopes; assembly: GCF_053919585.1. Lineage (NCBI taxonomy): Eukaryota > Metazoa > Mollusca > Cephalopoda > Sepiida > Sepiolidae > Euprymna > Euprymna scolopes. Next base: position 169,172,766 of record NC_136488.1, on the reverse strand, counting down.
GTGCGCAGTGTCGGTAATCATTCAAAACAAAGCGAAAAAAGTAAAAACACGAGTATATGACAAAGAATTGTTTCTGTAGTCAATGATATGTACGTGTATTATTTTTTTTACTTGTGCCTGTTTGTTCCATTAATTAAGGGTAACAGTATTTAAATATCTGTGTATGAGCAGTTAATATGTATGTACTAGTTTTTTTTGTTAGCAGTCGAAGCGTGCTGGACTCATAACCTCTAGAAGTGTAAGCCATGTTTAGTTTGGAAGGTGACTGGTTCACAGTAAACAGTTCTCGAGTTGGAATCCACAGAGCAAAAGATTCTTCCTGTGTGGACACAAAGAAAATATATGCGAAAACGCAACAGAAAGGTTTAATATTTATGGAGCAATTATGGTTTCTGATTGGTTGGTAGAAGAACGTGAATTAATTCGATTCGTCAGTTCCTAGCAGCATCGTTTATAAATAGAATTTCCCGATTGTGTACCGCATTATAGTGCAAACATTGTAACAGTCTGCCGTAAAGGCCGACGCCATTTTGGAGATATTTTGATGTGTTCGTTTATGTAAAATTATACTTATTTCGGAATATAAAAGTTACAGGTCTCAACCAATCAGATTGGCCGGATTTAGCTAGTCACTGTCATATATATATATTCATTATATATTAATAATTGCTATTATTATTGTGATAATTTTATACTTATTAATAATAATAATAATAATAATAATAATAATAATAATTATAAACTTGGTATAGCTATAAACTTGGTGTAGCTATGAACATCGTATAGCTATAAACTTGGTATAGCAATAAACTTGGTGTAAGTATAAACTTGGTGTAGCTATGAACTTGGTGTAGCTATAAACTTGATATAGCTATAAACTTGGTATAACTATAAACTTGATATAGCTATAAACTTGGTATAACTATAAACTTGATATAGCTATAAACTTGGTATAACTATAAACTTGGTATTGCTATATTTTTTTTGTTGTTATATCACCTTATATTCGCTGCAGTTAACTTCATTTGAAATGGGCAATTAAACTTTAAATTATAATATAATGAACAAATGTCACTTTTTAACAATGGATTTCTTTCGTTGGTATAATAGAATCACTTCATCTATAGATTCAACAAGATATACCCTGGAGGTTGAATTTCACGGATTGAGTAGCAATTAATTTTTTTTTTTAAATTCAGAAACATTGTATAGCAATTAAAGTATTAGTAAATAAAAGACAGGAGAAAAAGCACAGATTGATTTTTGCCCAGAGCCAACCTCATGATTGGTGGACTATAATTACATATAAAATTTTATATGAACTTGTTCTTATACTTTACGAAGACCATCAATTAATCAATACATTAATTGCTCTCTTTCAATGAAACATTAAACGTTCGTAATTAGAGATAACACATAACGTTGTAATAATAAATGCAATACTTGATCTTAGAAATACACGCAATTCGATTTATTCTTAGCAAATATATTAAAAGCACTCAGACGTATGTTGGTACACCTCGCACAGCTATATATGTGTTTTTTTTACACTTTTACCCCAAACAAGATACGTTGCCACTTTGATGTAGGGGGCTACTATCAGGGACCTAAGTTGCAGGGGTACTATGCAGGGAGTTTAGTAGCAAGATTTATGTTAACATTATACTTGAACTTCTGCATGTCAGTAAAGTTGGGGAAACAGGAAACCGGAAAAGAATTCCAAAGTCCTGCTGTTCTGGAGAAGAAGCTATTAAAAAGTAAAATACATTCTTACATCTAGGGATCTCAACTGTGTAGGGGTGGGACTTTGCTGCTTGTCGGGTTTGTCGGGGGTATTTTCGTCGAGGGGATACAAGAGCTTGTAGTTCGTCAGAGCATCCACCATTAAAATACTTGTAAAACAGGCAGAGGGGTGCAACATTTGGTCGGTGGGACAGGGGCTGAATTTAGATGACAGTTCGGGACCTGTTAGGTTGGCTACTCTCTTTTGAACCCTGCCCAAGAGCGAGTAGTAGCAGATGCATCAGCCCAAATGTGACAGCAGTACTCCATACATGGGCGAATGGTGGCTTTGTGGTGGATAATTTCAGGCGTAAGTAACTTTCTAGCATGATAGAGAGAGCCCACCTCCTTTGCAGCAGCCTTAGCAAAAATCTCGATGTATCTATTCCAACTCGTGTTTCTTGTGAACGTTAAGCCAAGGAGCTTGAACGAAGTGCTCTCAGGTAAAGTATCGCTAGCCATAGCTATTGGTGGTTGGTAAGGTTTCATGTAATTATTAAAAGAAAAGAGCTTTGTCTTGGCAGCGTTGAATGTTACCATCCATTTATGAACCCATTCCACTAGCAGAAGCAGTTTTCCAGCAACCAGGAAAGCAAGATTCGTTAAGGCATTTGTTAAAGAGTTTAGAGAGAACAGGAGCGGCCTCAGCGGAGCATTTTTTTAATAGCACAGCCGGGATAAGGTCAGGTCCACATGCTTTTGAGATGTCTAGGGTTTTTATAGTATCATGTACTTGGGAAGGCGTGATCTTCAGATTATCTAGCGTGGTTTCTGTCCGCAGAGGAAAATTAGGGAGAGAATGGCTTGCTGGGTCCAAGGTAGAGTTAGAGACAAACTGACGGGCAAGCATGTTAGCTTTCTCAGTTGCTGTGCAAACAACCTCATGATTGTTTGATAGTGGGGGCATTGTCGATTGTCCATTATTTACTACACTATTGTAGATTTTCCAGAAATCAGGAGTTCCTTATTTTTGCGCATCAATGCGTTTCCTAGTGGTTTCACTATATTTACTCTTAGCTGTTGTTACTTCTTTCTTGCAATTATTTCTAGCTTCTATATGCTTTTGTCTGTTTGTACAGGACTTATGCCGAATAAATCTACGGTATGCATGTTGCCTCTGAGGAATGGCAGCTGCGCATATAGAAGGAAACCATTGGGGAGAATGGGGTTTACTGTAGAACTTCCGTGTAGGAACACGTGCTTCAATTTCTGCGTTGAACCATTCAGTAGTCTCATTTGCGCACTGTTCTGCTGGAAGAGAAAATATATTTCCCCATGGGGCATCTTTGATGTGATCTCTATTGCATCTCAGTCACCATTACTGTATTTATGGATGGTGCTACCAGCTGTATCAATGTAGTTAGAGAAGCCAAGCCAATTTCTGTGGTGGGCGTTAAAGTCACCAAATACATGTACTTCGGCCCTAGTGTCTAGAGAGAGTGCAACATCTATGCTATAAGAGACATGATTGATAATAGTACAGTCCTGAGTTTATGGAGAGCGATAAAGAAAATGCAGGTAGCTAACGCTATGTTGTAAAGTTAGTTTAAAGTACATGAAGGGCTGGTCACCTGATTCTAGTTTAAATTCCTTAGATATGGGGAGGTTGTTACGAATATAGACTCCAAGTCCGTGCATGTGTCTGTCAGAGTCCTTACGACAAAGTGAAAGATAACCAGATATGTTCAAAATGCTAAATGGGATGGAGGACTGTAAGTTAGTTTCACTTAGTGCTAATAAATCGGGGGAGTTTGTTAGGAGAAATGATTCTAAGTTAGTTCTAAGTCCTTGCAAGCCTCAAGTGAGGAGGCGAATTGTTTGTGTGTCTGTCTGGGTTGAACGTTATAGAGAGAAGCCAAGGCAATTTCTATATATATGGGTATATATATATATATATATATATATATATATATATATATACCCATGTATTCTGCTAGAACAGAGATTTCAAGGTGATGAGCGTTTTATCTAGCAAAATAATGATGTTCTTATATTCAACATTTTATAGAGAGAAGGACCATTCTTTCATTGTTTAAATTACTTGCAACGTTGTTTGTGCACGTTTCACAACTTTTGCTGATACCGTCTGCAAATCTCCTCTGGCGATTCTCCTGATAGCGTTGGAAATATTCTCTTTTAGTTGTCCAAGATTGCAAGGATTATTTGCATAAACTTTTTGTTTTAAAGTTCCCCAAATATAGAAATCACATGATGACAATTCCGGGGAACGTGGTTGCCATAACCATTTGCTTATTGTTCTCTCTACCGTGAACATGTTATGAACTCGTGTTAGTGTTCTTTGAGACGTTTGGTATATAGCGCTATCTTGTTTGAAAAAGAAATGCATTTTATCTTGAGGTGTCGTAAAGAGAAAGAGGAAAGACAGTGGGATACTTTTAAAAGAGCCATCCTATATATATATATATATATATATATATATATATATATATATATATATGTATCATATAAAGCTGAATGTATGTGCGTGTATGTGTGTGTGTGTGTGCGTCTGGTCACGAATAAGCTCCTATATGGTTGACTATTTAAAAGAACTGATTAAATATAATGACAAAAGATGCATCGAGACACAGGAATGGGTATGTTTGATCTGGCAGAACTGTGGTTCATAAAAATTGTGGGGTCTGCGTTCGCGCCTGGTCCACAAAGTATGGATATAAAAAAAAACGTTTACAAGTGTTTTTAATATAAATGTACATAAGAATTGATTCCAGTAAAGAAACCGGCCCTGACGGTATTACAATTATAGTACTCAAAAGGTTCAACCTGAACTAGCACCCATACTTACAAAACTGTTTAAACGTTGTCTTAAGGAAAATTGCTTCCCATCACCCTGGAAAATCTCATCAGTATGCCCTGTATTTAAGAATTCAGGTGATCGTTCATCCCCCTCTCAGTACAGGCCAATAAGTCTCCTGTACGTCATGAGTAAGTTGCTGGAATCTACAGCAGATGTGCTTACAGTTATATATCATAGGATTAGCGAATCTCTCGAAAGAGGCAACCTTTCTAGGGCAATTGCTCTTGACATATCAAAGGCCTTTGATAGGGTATGGCATAAAGGTTTACTTCACAAGATCTCCAGCTGTGGTATAGCTGGAAATGTCTTCTCAATTATTAAATAATTTCTCTCTGATAGGTTCATAAGAGTAGTAGTTGATGGGCAAAAATCAGAAGCTCACAATATAAATGCTGGAGTCCCTCAGGGGTCCATCCTGGGCCCAACTCTTTTCCTGATCTACATTAATGATCTTCCAAATCACATCCTGACATCATTCGTAGACATTTTTGCTGATGACACTACCATCTATGGTAGAACATCTAAGACAGTAAACGACCAAGTTCTCTCCGATTCTCTCTCCTCTGATCTTGATCACGTTGTACAATGGGGAAAGGAGTGGCTGGTTACTTCTAATGCATCTAAAACCAAACTTCTATCTTTACATCATCAACGTTCTGATCCCCATCTGGCATCAATTAAAATGAATGGCTCTCGTCTTGGGGAGGCCTAAAGTTTTGACAGGTTTCTGGGCTTGACCTTTACTCCTGATCTTAAATGGAATACGTACATCAAATCTGTTGCCAAGGCCGCTGGAAAAATGTTCGGATCCTTCTATCGATCCATAGATATCTCACTGCTGATGCAATTCTCTATCTATATAAGAGCCAGATACGTCCAAGGATGGAATACTGTTGCCACATATGGGCAGGAGCTGCTAGAAAAGACTTGTTCTGCCTTGATATAGTTCAAAATAGACTTCGTGGCCTGGTGGGAGATGTCCTTTTCTCTTCGCTGCAACATCTATCTCACAGAAGAGATGTTGCGAGTTTGTCTCTGCTTTATCGTCAAACTTTCACAAGAAACACTAGACTAGCTGAAAACACTATCAATAATTTTCCCCACACTTTATCTGTGCCTAAACCTAAACGTAGATTCCATGATCAAAGCTTCTTTCTTAGAACTGCACGCCTGTGGAATTGTCTTCCGTTTTCCTGCTTTCTAGCTGTCTATAATATGGTTGTCTTCAAGTCCAACGTGAACAAGTTTCTGATGAGCCGTTCCACTTAAGTTAACAAATTTACCGAACTTCCATTACTATCGATTACTATATTGTCCTTTTGACTACTCTACATTCTTTTACCCTTATCCTTGAGTGGCCGATCGGCCTTGATAAATGGTGACGCCTATGTAAAAAAAAAGAAGAATACTTTGATAAGTATGTTTTAACTTAAATAGGGATGTTATAATAAAATTGTGGGGTCTGCGTTCGCCCCTCGACTCCATAGAATGGAAATAGGCACACACTTTAATAAAGACTTTTCATATCTATCTGCGTAAGTATACTTTCATAATTCTGTTTCAGTTTGAAAAAATATGGTATGATAACATTATGGGGCGTTCCTTCGCACCTGACCCCCATAGAATGGAAATATGTCACACAGTTTAACAAGGTTTTTTAATATACATCCACAGAATATTGTGATAAGTGTTTCCGTGTGAACGGGTATGGTATAATAAATTATGGGGTTTATCTATTTTATTTTAACTTTCATCATATTTTGCTTTGGTTTTGATACCCCCAAATTCAACCTTTCCTTTTCATAACCTATCATACTTTCATAAATTAGAGTCCATTTTCTGTAGGCTGTTTTTGAACCCAGTCAACGACGGGTACTTTTGCTAGTATATATATATATATATATATATATATATATATATATATATATATATATATATATATATATATAAAGAGAGAGACACACACAGAGACAGAAAGAGAGAGATAGATAGATAGATAGATAGATAGATAGATAGATAGAGAGAGAGAGAGAGAGAGAGAGAGAGAGAGATGGATGCCCGACGTTGTCCGCTCGTACAATAAGCTGCTATTTTTATTGATGCAGGTAGGACATGTTCATCATATAAATAAAGTATAAATCAATCTGGGCTGATTATAGACGTATATTAAGAGGAATAATTCACCTGGTGAATAAATTTGCAAAAACAAACAAAACAAAATAAAATAAAATAATTATGATTATGTCATTCATTGAATTTCGTCTGTGTTTGTTTAAAATATCACGTCAACTGATATTTGTGGTTGACGATAAATGCCCTGAAAAATTCACTTCTGATTTATGTTTAATTTTAAAATATACAAACGAAAAAATTATTTGCATCGATTATAAATGACACCTCTTCTTTTATAGTAAACTGAACATATTACTAAGAAAAAGCATAACAAACAGTAAGGTATATTAACCGGGAACCATTCGATCTGTAGTCAAATAATGAACCACTGAGCTATATCTCTAGATGGCAGTAGTTCTGTTTTTTAAGATAAATAATTTACTGAGAATTGAAACTCCCTTAATTTGCTGTGAATTTAGTCCCTTGGCCGGTGGAACGTAAAAAAACATGCAAAAATTCGTTTTTATCTACAAAAACGAAATACTTTATGTTTTTTTTTTCGATTTTCGATGCGTATCAGATGAATTTCTATACAAACCTTATCTAAAAACACTGTCAGACATATAAGTTTTGTGTACAATTTGCAAAAGACAGTCTGAGCAGTTTCAAAACCTACGAGGAAGAAACAAACACGAACACAAAGTGAATTTATATAATAGTAGAGATAGTTTTGTAAAAATTAGGACAACAGAATATAAAATGAGAACATCATACGATGTATTTCATTATGTGTTACAATTGTTTCATATCAATGTGCACAATTTTAAACATTATATCATTAAATATATTTCAAGAATAGCTACTTTTCAGACACAATAATACATTTGTCATATAAATATATGTATATATATATGAATTTATATATATATATATATGAACATAATCATAATCCATATTCTAATAAATCAAGCAAAAAAATAAAAAAATAACAGAATCGAGGTTAGTCCCTGCAAAAAAGGAAGTTATTAATATGTTTATATATATATATATATATATATATATATATATATATATATATATATATGACAAATCTATTTATGTGTCTGAAGAGTACTTATTTTAAGAATGTATTTTGATAATGTGATGATAAAAGTATTATGTGCTTATTTTATATTTAGTTGTCTTAATTTTTGCAAATATATATGAATTTTCTTTTGTAAAAATCGATAGTCATGAAGCTGTATTAACTTTGTAAATTACTATTGACTTTAATTTTATTGGTATATGAACATTACCGGAATTTTTTATGAATATATATATATATATATATATATATATATATATATATGTATTTATATATATATATATTTGGTAAGGTGATTGATAATTTATAATTACAAATTAAAATTAAGAATTAAAAATTAAAAATCCGTTTCATAAGAAGGAGCTACCCCACCCCTAATTAGAAACACGGCACTAACCTCCCCCAATTAAAAACCTTCCAGCTTTTACTAAAAATGTACGACTAAAAATTATGTACGATCAATGTACGAGTAATTGCTGATGCTGTTGATTAAAGCAACTTCGATACAGACGACTCACTAGGTCAGTCAGGTGGTTTTTTTTTTTAATTTTAGAAGTGACTTTTTGTTTTTAATTTGAAGTTTGTAACTCGATAACAGTAGAAAATATTTGTAAAAACTAGTCTTTATCCAAAATAAAGAAGCTTTTTATTTTCATGTTTCGTTTAAATTAGAAAACTTTTTAAGTTCTCTTAATTGTTATTTTTTCTAAAAAGTTTCATCATCATCATCATCATCACCATCATCATCATCATCATCATCATCATCATCATCATCATCATAATGATGATGATGATGATGATGATGATGATGATAACAACAACAACAACAACAATAATAATAATAATAATAATAATAATAATGATAATAATAAAATAATAATAATAATAATAATAATAATAATAATAATAATAACAATAATAATAATAATAATAATTCTGATTTCGCTTATGAACGCCTCGCTGGAAAGGGATGGGATTCATTTCCAGAGGATTTCCCTTAATCCCGGTTTCAAACCAGGAGCTTCAAAGATCAAGGGTTTTCCTAAGGATGTTGGTGGTACCTATAATTACAGAGGTTTGAAGGCCACCTACAACACCGGGGATTTGTAGTTTTTCAATTGTCCTCCCAGACGACTTAATACTAATCGTAGTGTACCAACTACGACCGGGATTATTTGTGTTTTAACCCCGTATATACGCCTTATCTCCAAGGCCAATGGAGCATAATTGCTCCACTTCTAAATCTCCTTCTCTCTGACATTCCTGTCCCAGGGTGCTGAAAAGTCTACAATCTGCCAGTTTTTTTAGACCTTGTCAATGACAACCAAATCAAGACGATTATGTTCCAATTGCTTGGTCGTTATGACACTTTTGTCTCACCATACTTCTACCTTGCCATCCTCACTTGTTCTCACTTCATCAGACACCTCCTCAAACCATTTTCCAGCACACTTCACCCCAACCCTCTTACACACCTCCCAATATATCAGGAGTCCCATGCGATCGTCTTTTGCGGTACTCTTTCTGGGCCAGTCCACTACACGCTGCTGCAAGGTGCGCAATTGACTCTGAGGTCTTACCACAAATCCGGCATTCTGCAGCAACTTCCTTTCCTAGAACCAATTTTTTGAACAATCGTGTTCCTAATACCTGCTCTTGTGCTGCACAAACAAAAGCTTCAGTATGCTTAGCCAGATATCCAGCTCTAAGCCATTGCCATGATCTTTCATCAACCACTTCTGCTATATCCTGGAAGTACTTTCCATGCATTTTCTTCATAGCCAGTTCCTCTGCCCTTTCTCTATCCATACGTTTCACATAATCAGCCTTGGTCTCACATACCTCCACTTCATTGGCCACAGCCTTAAGCATCCACTCCTCACTTCTAACCACATGCTCCTTCAACGACATCTCCTCGGTTCTAACACAATCTTTTACACTTTTCAATCCTTTCCCACCATCTTTCCTCTTTTGATACAACCTTGCTACGCTACTTCGAATGTGAAATATACCAAACATTGCTAAAACTTTTCTTGTTTTGATATCCATGGCATGCAAATCCTTGCCAGCCCATTCTAAATTTCCCGCACTGTATCTCAAAACACTGACTGCCCATGCATTTACTGCTTTCGGGTCTACTTCATTTCTCTGTTCATGATGCCTACACCCTCCAGCACTCCCAAATACTTATATCCTGTATCTTCTATTTCTTTCATGATTTCTCCATTTGGCAGCACTATTCCATTCGAATGAACCTTTACTCCTCTTTTCATCACCAGAACCGCACAATAATAATAATAATAATAATAATAATAATAATAATAATAATAATAATAATAGTAGTAGTAGTAGTAGTAGGCTGTGAGAAAATGTCGTTTTCCACGTATATATGTGATAAAAATACGACAGTATTTTTGCACCAACATAACAATAATAATAATAATAATAATAATAATAATAATAATAGCAACACCACCACCACCACCACCACCACCATCACTACCAACAACAACAACAACAACAATAATAATAATAATAATAATAATAATAATAGTAGTAGTAGTAGTAGGTCGTGAGAAAATGTCGTTTTCCACATATATATGTGATAAAAATACGACAGTATTTTTGCACCAACATAACAATAATAATAATAATAATAATAATAATAATAATAATAGCAACACCACCACCACCACCAACAACAACAACAATAATAATAATAATAATAATAATAATAATAATAATAATATAATAATTAGCAGGACTCGTTAACCACAAAATTAAACTACTGTTGTTGGTGGTGCCAATGCCATTCTTAAACAATTGCAGTCGCCGAAATTAATTAATCTTGCTTTCACTGGCGATTAGCACATATCGACTTTGTTCTAAAAAAACGTTTTTGTTGTTTCAGCATTTACCATGAAAAGATTTTATAAAAAAATTAAAAAAGACATATTCATATGATACAATTAGAAAGGGTGTTTTTATATTTGCGAACATTTATGCAGGAATAACTATAATAACTATATATCTATAAAAAGAATAAAAACATAAAAAAAAACAAATATCGAATTAAATATTTTGAAATTTAAAATGAATCGGAATCGAAATCGGTAATTATATCGGAATCGGGAAGTTAGACCAAAATCAGTAATTGTTTAGGAATTAACCCGCAGATAAATTACAATTAATTAATGTGGTTATCGTATTACAAAATAGTGCCGGGAGGAATTTTTTTATATAAGACAATCTCATAAATTTTCATGCCTGTAGACCAAAAAATCTAGGAGTATTTTGGTAGGCAAAATTTGTTAAACAAAAATATATATGTATACATAAATATATATGGAAACAATTTTGTGTTTACTATATACTTTTTACCCAAATATTATGTATAAATCATGTAGAATATCTGCATGAATATAATTACACGTAATAGTGAACTAAAGATGATTATCCCATTAGAAAACTGAAGCAATTAATAGGGAATTAATTAAAATGAATGTTTAAAAGAATATGAAAATTAGATCTTTTGCTAGTGAATGCAATTCCACAAGCCATATATAAGAAAATTGTATTTTCTTTTTAAATAAATAAAAAAAAGGGTTGCCTTTTTACTGTTCTTCTTGGCCTTCGGACCAAGATCAAAGTGTAGTATCTTTCTGCAGATGCTACACTTAAGGTAATTTGTTCCGGTCAGTTGAGAGGAAACCCTCTATACTGGGACAATTAATATTTTTGGTCCCAACCAGAGTGCCTATTTTGCCTTTTTTTCGGGGAGCTGGTTTAACCCCACATTAAAAACGACCTTGTGTCACATTTTGCTTTGGTGGGAAAGCAAATAAATGCTAATAGAAAAGAGGGTTATTAATATGAATATCAATACACAAAAGAAAAACGACTTTATAGGATTATATATATATATATATATATATATATATATATATATATATATATAAGTGAATGTGCCTGTGGGTGTGTCTGTGTGTGTGTCTGTGTGCGTACATGGATTTATATATATATATATATATATATATATATATATATACATATATATATGGCGTGGTGTAGTCATACAGAAAGTTATTTTCTGTAGAAACCCTGATTTATTTTACATTTAGTCAGAGTTTACTTGTATAACGAAGTATCATTGTGTCAGATTGTCCTATAAACACCTTATATAGATAAACTTTAAACATTCGCGGATAGTCTCTAACGGCATTCAAGTTATTTCCGAAAACGAAATGGTATATAAAGCATTGTTATGTGTTTTATCTTCATTTCCAAAGAATTTATTTTGTTTGTTTTGCACATGATTTCCGTGTCCTTTTCTCGTGTCTCTTAGTGTGTAAATTTCAGTTTTATTACATTAAATCTGTTGCTATTTGTTTTCTAAGATTTTATCAATTTGGAAATCTAATGAATTCTTTCTGGCCAGAAAACCAGTCTTTATGGTGTCATGTTGCCATTGCAACAACCACCTTTTCAATGAAACTATACATATTCGAATACTATCCGTTTAAGGACGATTGCTCGATGTTGATTCGGAAGACATTCAATTACGTAGACGTTGACTTTCTACAAACAATTTTCTGTACTGAACTCATGTAAATAATGCCCAGCTTAATAGAGGTAAGTTTCAACTTGCTTCCTTTATATTTTTGATCCGTTTTATTACATCTTGTTCGAACATAATATTTATTTCTCAACAACCTTATATTCGCAAACTATACAAATAGTATGTATTATTATGGTCGTATTTAATTCTTTCTAGCTCGGGCTCAACAGAGAATAGCTAGAAAACAATACATAATACTCAACCAGGAATTCCATGGTATTTTCTGGTAAATTCGATACGTTTATTCATCATAGATTTCCGAATCTTATATATTGGGAGATGCGGGTTGTAAACGTTTAATAATAAATAATACAGCGTTTTATATAGTTATGTTATAAAAGAGCATTTTATTCCTTTTTAATGTTTTATTAGTATATATATTTCTCTTTTTCTCTCTCTGTAGCTGTCTGTTTCTCTCTCTTTATATATGTATGTATATATATATATATATATATATACATATACTTGTTGCGTTCACGTGTGTGTACGCCAACAATAATAGAAAACAAAATACATAAATAAAAAAAAAAAACCCATACATACTCGCGTGGCATTGTTTACAATTATATTCATTATTTATCAATTAAACATTTCATGAGATTGCCAATGGTTACAAACATAGCAGAACATTCATATCTTTCTACCCATACATATATATATATATATATATATATATATATATATATATGTGTGTGTGTGTGTGTGTGTGTGTGTGTGTGTGTGTGTTTGCATTTAAAATGGAATGGGAGAAACAGAATAATCGATAATTCGATTATTTTCACATGTCATAGGCATACTTGAAGTGTCCATTTAGTGTCAGATCATCAGAATAGAAATATGGATCGTTTTGTCACCATCTTTTTGTAGTTGTTCCATTCGTAAGTTAGTTGTATGCTGTTTTTAATTGTGGAGTATTACTGTTCAATTTCCAGGTAATGTTAGTACATCAGGAGAAAATACATACTGTTTCGGGGCAAACCTCTCGAGAGCTTATTTTTGCGTACCGCGACATTTCATTCGTGTGAGACCAATATTATCTGAATTACAAGTAAACAAACTGTTCAGATAAATAAATGGATAGACAGTTTACCAATAATGTAAACAGAAAAATTTGAAGGTCATCAAATGCGAAATGTTCCCCAGGAGAACTCAACTCACTTGTTCCCTTTTTAGTTAAGTAGATGAGTTTAATCTCTTCTTCTCTATGTATTTTCTATTCTCCTTCTTCTTCTTTTTTTTCTTCTTCTTTTTCTTCTTCTCTCTATATAAATAAAATGAAGTCATTTTCCCCCTCTGAGTTTGACCTTAATAGGATTAAAACTCAAGGCAAATGTAATGCGTACAAAGTGCAGCACATTATCTGAGGTGTGCTATAGGCCTATTTTCTTTACACTTTCTCGATAATCATACAGTCCTATATTTTTTCTGGTGAGAGTTCACTTCGAAAACCCGTAAGAAGTTGTAAAATCTTTTTCTACATTTAATTCTTCCTCTCCCTGCTCCCCATTTACACCGCCGCTTCGTCGTTCACGAGGAACTAATACAAACGCACACCGGTTAGGAGTTTTTAGTTACATACAAAAACTGAAATGCTTCCTACTACGGGAAATGCACGGCGCATAATTATACATTGCTTATTTACAATTTATTTCGAAACATTATTAACTAGGATAAAAAAAACGTTTCTCTCCTTTTCTTTTTCTTTCATTAACATATCATATATCATTTCCTTTACATTCCGTTTCGGTTCGTTCGCTGCGTTCTTTTTCTGTTTACATTTTTCCGATAACTGATTTACATATTAATTTTCCGGTTAACGCATTACAAAATGTAAAAGGTTAATTTTTCACTTACAGCGATTACGAACACATCAATTTCGATTAGTAACAAATCAATTTATGTGTGCTTTAACATATTTACCGAATCACATCGAGAATTACTACATTTAAAAATGTAAACAATGCATTTCTATATGCATCTCTAAAAACCGACGTTCCGGTTTACCGCGTTTCATATGTTTTTGTTTCGTTTCTTTTCATGTTCCCATTCTGCAGATTGCATTGCGGTTGTAAACATCGTTACGATATAACTCATACCAAAATTAATTTCACTACTGACGCTATATATAGCACAAACAAGGTGTTTTCTTTTTGGTAATATTTACTGCATTAGATTATGAGTTGACTTTACTTATTATCTTTGAATTATACAAAGAAATTAATTTCACTACTGACGCTATTTATTGCACAAACAAGGTGTTTTCTTTTTGGTAATATTTACTGCATTAGATTATGAGTTGACTTTACTAATTATCTTTGAATTATACAAAGAAATGAATTTCACTACTGACGCTATTTATTGCACAAACAAGGTGTTTTCTTTTTGGTAATATTTACTGCATTAGATTATGAGTTGACTTTACTAATTATCTTTGAATTATACAAAGAAATGAATTTCACTACTGACGCTATTTATTGCACAAACAAGGTGTTTTCTTTTTGGTAATATTTACTGCATTAGATTATGTGTTGACTTTACTAATTATCTTTGAATTATACAAAGAAATGAATTTCACTACTGACGCTATTTATTGCACAAACAAGGTGTTTTCTTTTTGGTAATATTTACTGCATTAGATTATGAGTTGACTTTACTAATTATCTTTGAATTATACAAAGAAATGAATTTCACTACTGACGCTATTTATTGCACAAACAAGGTGTTTTCTTTTTGGTAATATTTACTGCATTAGATTATGAGTTGACTTTACTAATTATCTTTGAATTATACAAAGAAATGAATTTCACTACTGACGCTATTTATTGCACAAACAAGGTGTTTTCTTTTTGGTAATATTTACTGCATTAGATTATGTGTTGACTTTACTAATTATCTTTGAATTATACAAAGAAATGAATTTCACTACTGACGCTATTTATTGCACAAACAAGGTGTTTTCTTTTTGGTAATATTTACTGCATTAGATTATGAGTTGACTTTACTAATTATCTTTGAATTATACAAAGAAATGAATTTCACTACTGACGCTATTTATAGCACAAACAAGGTGTTTTCTTTTTGGTAATATTTACTGCATTAGATTATGTGTTGACTTTACTAATTATCTTTGAATTATACAAAGAAATGAATTTCACTACTGACGCTATTTATAGCACAAACAAGGTGTTTTCTTTTTGGTAATATTTACTGCATTAGATTATGAGTTGACTTTACTAATTATCTTTGAATTATACAAAGAAATGAATTTCACTACTGACGCTATTTATAGCACAAACAAGGTGTTTTCTTTTTGGTAATATTTACTGCATTAGATTATGAGTTGACTTTACTAATTATCTTTGAATTATACAAAGAAATGAATTTCACTACTGACGCTATTTATAGCACAAACAAGGTGTTTTCTTTTTGGTAATATTTACTGCATTAGATTATGTGTTGACTTTACTAATTATCTTTGAATTATACAAAGAAATGAATTTCACTACTGACGCTATTTATAGCACAAACAAGGTGTTTTCTTTTTGGTAATATTTACTGCATTAGATTATGAGTTGACTTTACTAATTATCTTTGAATTATACAAAGAAATGAATTTCACTACTGACGCTATTTATAGCACAAACAAGGTGTTTTCTTTTTGGTAATATTTACTGCATTAGATTATGTGTTGACTTTACTAATTATCTTTGAATTATACAAAGAAATGAATTTCACTACTGACGCTATTTATAGCACAAACAAGGTGTTTTCTTTTTGGTAATATTTACTGCATTAGATTATGTGTTGACTTTACTAATTATCTTTGAATTATACAAAGAAATGAATTTCACTACTGACGCTATTTATTGCACAAACAAGGTGTTTTCTTTTTGGTAATATTTACTGCATTAGATTATGAGTTCACTTTACTAATTATCTTTGAATTATACAAAGAAATGAATTTCACTACTGACGCTATTTATAGCACAAACAAGGTGTTTTCTTTTTGGTAATATTTACTGCATTAGATTATGTGTTGACTTTACTAATTATCTTTGAATTATACAAAGAAATGAATTTCACTACTGACGCTATTTATAGCACAAACAAGGTGTTTTCTTTTTGGTAATATTTACTGCATTAGATTATGTGTTGACTTTACTAATTATCTTTGAATTATACAAAGAAATGAATTTCACTACTGACGCTATTTATAGCACAAACAAGGTGTTTTCTTTTTGGTAATATTTACTGCATTAGATTATGTGTTGACTTTACTAATTATCTTTGAATTATACAAAGAAATGAATTTCACTACTGACGCTATTTATAGCACAAACAAGGTGTTTTCTTTTTGGTAATATTTACTGCATTAGATTATGTGTTGACTTTACTAATTATCTTTGAATTATACAAAGAAATGAATTTCACTACTGACGCTATTTATAGCACAAACAAGGTGTTTTCTTTTTGGTAATATTTACTGCATTAGATTATGTGTTGACTTTACTAATTATCTTTGAATTATACAAAGAAATGAATTTCACTACTGACGCTATTTATTGCACAAACAAGGTGTTTTCTTTTTGGTAATATTTACTGCATTAGATTATGAGTTGACTTTACTAATTATCTTTGAATTATACAAAGAAATGAATTTCACTACTGACGCTATTTATAGCACAAACAAGGTGTTTTCTTTTTGGTAATATTTACTGCATTAGATTATGTGTTGACTTTACTAATTATCTTTGAATTATACAAAGAAATGAATTTCACTACTGACGCTATATATAGCACAAACAAGGTGTTTTCTTTTTGGTAATATTTACTGCATTAGATTATGAGTTGACTTTACTAATTATCTTTGAATTATACAAAGAAATGAATTTCACTACTGACGCTATTTATAGCACAAACAAGGTGTTTCCTTTTGGTAATATTTACTGCATTAGATTATGAGTTGACTTTACTAATTATCTTTGAATTATACAAAGAAATGAATTTCACTACTGACGCTATTTATAGCACAAACAAGGTGTTTTCTTTTTGGTAATATTTACTGCATTAGATTATGTGTTGACTTTACTAATTATCTTTGAATTATACAAAGAAATGAATTTCACTACTGACGCTATTTATAGCACAAACAAGGTGTTTTCTTTTTGGTAATATTTACTGCATTAGATTATGAGTTGACTTTACTAATTATCTTTGAATTATACAAAGAAATGAATTTCACTACTGACGCTATTTATAGCACAAACAAGGTGTTTTCTTTTTGGTAATATTTACTGCATTAGATTATGAGTTGACTTTACTAATTATCTTTGAATTATACAAAGAAATGAATTTCACTACTGACGCTATTTATAGCACAAACAAGGTGTTTTCTTTTTGGTAATATTTACTGCATTAGATTATGAGTTGACTTTACTAATTATCTTTGAATTATACAAAGAAATGAATTTCACTACTGACGCTATTTATAGCACAAACAAGGTGTTTTCTTTTTGGTAATATTTACTGCATTAGATTATGAGTTGACTTTACTAATTATCTTTGAATTATACAAAGAAATGAATTTCACTACTGACGCTATTATAGCACAAACAAGGTGTTTTCTTTTTGGTAATATTTACTGCATTAGATTATGAGTTGACTTTACTAATTATCTTTGAATTATACAAAGAAATGAATTTCACTACTGACGCTATTTATAGCACAAACAAGGTGTTTCTTTTGGTAATATTTACTGCATTAGATTATGAGTTGACTTTACTAATTATCTTTGAATTATACAAAGAAATGAATTTCACTACTGACGCTATTTATAGCACAAACAAGGTGTTTTCTTTTTGGTAATATTTACTGCATTAGATTATGAGTTGACTTTACTAATTATCTTTGAATTATACAAAGAAATGAATTTCACTACTGACGCTATTTATAGCACAAACAAGGTGTTTTCTTTTTGGTAATATTTACTGCATTAGATTATGAGTTGACTTTACTAATTATCTTTGAATTATACAAAGAAATGAATTTCACTACTGACGCTATTTATAGCACAAACAAGGTGTTTTCTTTTTGGTAATATTTACTGCATTAGATTATGAGTTGACTTTACTAATTATCTTTGAATATACAAAGAAATGAATTTCACTACTGACGCTATTTATAGCACAAACAAGGTGTTTTCTTTTTGGTAATATTTACTGCATTAGATTATGAGTTGACTTTACTAATTATCTTTGAATTATACAAAGAAATGAATTTCACTACTGACGCTATTTATAGCACAAACAAGGTGTTTTCTTTTTGGTAATATTTACTGCATTAGATTATGAGTTGACTTTACTAATTATCTTTGAATTATACAAAGAAATGAATTTCACTACTGACGCTATTTATAGCACAAACAAGGTGTTTTCTTTTTGGTAATATTTACTGCATTAGATTATGAGTTGACTTTACTAATTATCTTTGAATTATACAAAGAAATGAATTTCACTACTGACGCTATTTATAGCACAAACAAGGTGTTTTCTTTTTGGTAATATTTACTGCATTAGATTATGTGTTGACTTTACTAATTATCTTTGAATTATACAAAGAAATGAATTTCACTACTGACGCTATTTATAGCACAAACAAGGTGTTTTCTTTTTGGTAATATTTACTGCATTAGATTATGAGTTGACTTTACTAATTATCTTTGAATTATACAAAGAAATGAATTTCACTACTGACGCTATTTATAGCACAAACAAGGTGTTTTCTTTTTGGTAATATTTACTGCATTAGATTATGAGTTGACTTTACTAATTATCTTTGAATTATACAAAGAAATGAATTTCACTACTGACGCTATTTATAGCACAAACAAGGTGTTTTCTTTTTGGT
>NC_136488.1:169108262-169153346 GCF_053919585.1 Euprymna scolopes | reverse complement strand
ATTTAAGATTATGAGTTGACTTTACTAATTATCTTTGAATTATACAAAAATGAATTTGACGCTATTTATAGCACAAACAAGGTGTTTTCTTTTTGGTAATATTTACTGCATTAGATTATGAGTTGACTTTACTAATTATCTTTGAATTATACAAAGAAATGAATTTCACTACTGACGCTATTTATAGCACAAACAAGGTGTTTTCTTTTTGGTAATATTTACTGCATTAGATTATGAGTTGACTTTACTAATTATCTTTGAATTATACAAAGAAATGAATTTCACTACTGACGCTATTTATTGCACAAACAAGGTGTTTTCTTTTTGGTAATATTTACTGCATTAGATTATGAGTTGACTTTACTAATTATCTTTGAATTATACAAAGAAATGAATTTCACTACTGACGCTATTTATAGCACAAACAAGGTGTTTTCTTTTTGGTAATATTTACTGCATTAGATTATGAGTTGACTTTACTAATTATCTTTGAATTATACAAAGAAATGAATTTCACTACTGACGCTATTTATAGCACAAACAAGGTGTTTTCTTTTTGGTAATATTTACTGCATTAGATTATGAGTTGACTTTACTAATTATCTTTGAATTATACAAAGAAATGAATTTCACTACTGACGCTATTTATTGCACAAACAAGGTGTTTTCTTTTTGGTAATATTTACTGCATTAGATTATGAGTTGACTTTACTAATTATCTTTGAATTATACAAAGAAATGAATTTCACTACTGACGCTATTTATAGCACAAACAAGGTGTTTTCTTTTTGGTAATATTTACTGCATTAGATTATGAGTTGACTTTACTAATTATCTTTGAATTATACAAAAGAAATGAATTTCACTACTGACGCTATTTATAGCACAAACAAGGTGTTTTCTTTTTGGTAATATTTACTGCATTAGATTATGAGTTGACTTTACTAATTATCTTTGAATTATACAAAGAAATGAATTTCACTACTGACGCTATTTATAGCACAAACAAGGTGTTTTCTTTTTGGTAATATTTACTGCATTAGATTATGAGTTGACTTTACTAATTATCTTTGAATTATACAAAGAAATGAATTTCACTACTGACGCTATTTATAGCACAAACAAGGTGTTTTCTTTTTGGTAATATTTACTGCATTAGATTATGAGTTGACTTTACTAATTATCTTTGAATTATACAAAGAAATGAATTTCACTACTGACGCTATTTATAGCACAAACAAGGTGTTTTCTTTTTGGTAATATTTACTGCATTAGATTATGAGTTGACTTTACTAATTATCTTTGAATTATACAAAGAAATGAATTTCACTACTGACGCTATTTATAGCACAAACAAGGTGTTTTCTTTTTGGTAATATTTACTGCATTAGATTATGAGTTGACTTTACTAATTATCTTTGAATTATACAAAGAAATGAATTTCACTACTGACGCTATTTATAGCACAAACAAGGTGTTTTCTTTTTGGTAATATTTACTGCATTAGATTATGAGTTGACTTTACTAATTATCTTTGAATTATACAAAGAAATGAATTTCACTACTGACGCTATTTATAGCACAAACAAGGTGTTTTCTTTTTGGTAATATTTACTGCATTAGATTATGAGTTGACTTTACTAATTATCTTTGAATTATACAAAGAAATGAATTTCACTACTGACGCTATTTATAGCACAAACAAGGTGTTTTCTTTTTGGTAATATTTACTGCATTAGATTATGAGTTGACTTTACTAATTATCTTTGAATTATACAAAGAAATGAATTTCACTACTGACGCTATTTATTGCACAAACAAGGTGTTTTCTTTTTGGTAATATTTACTGCATTAGATTATGAGTTGACTTTACTAATTATCTTTGAATTATACAAAGAAATGAATTTCACTACTGACGCTATTTATAGCACAAACAAGGTGTTTTCTTTTTGGTAATATTTACTGCATTAGATTATGAGTTGACTTTACTAATTATCTTTGAATTATACAAAGAAATGAATTTCACTACTGACGCTATTTATAGCACAAACAAGGTGTTTTCTTTTTGGTAATATTTACTGCATTAGATTATGAGTTGACTTTACTAATTATCTTTGAATTATACAAAGAAATGAATTTCACTACTGACGCTATTTATAGCACAAACAAGGTGTTTTCTTTTTGGTAATATTTACTGCATTAGATTATGAGTTGACTTTACTAATTATCTTTGAATTATACAAAGAAATGAATTTCACTACTGACGCTATATATAGCACAAACAAGGTGTTTTCTTTTTGGTAATATTTACTGCATTAGATTATGAGTTGACTTTACTAATTATCTTTGAATTATACAAAGAAATGAATTTCACTACTGACGCTATTTATAGCACAAACAAGGTGTTTTCTTTTTGGTAATATTTACTGCATTAGATTATGAGTTGACTTTACTAATTATCTTTGAATTATACAAAGAAATGAATTTCACTACTGACGCTATTTATAGCACAAACAAGGTGTTTTCTTTTTGGTAATATTTACTGCATTAGATTATGAGTTGACTTTACTAATTATCTTTGAATTATACAAAGAAATGAATTTCACTACTGACGCTATTTATAGCACAAACAAGGTGTTTTCTTTTTGGTAATATTTACTGCATTAGATTATGAGTTGACTTTACTAATTATCTTTGAATTATACAAAGAAATGAATTTCACTACTGACGCTATTTATAGCACAAACAAGGTGTTTTCTTTTTGGTAATATTTACTGCATTAGATTATGTGTTGACTTTACTAATTATCTTTGAATTATACAAAGAAATGAATTTCACTACTGACGCTATTTATAGCACAAACAAGGTGTTTTCTTTTTGGTAATATTTACTGCATTAGATTATGAGTTGACTTTACTAATTATCTTTGAATTATACAAAGAAATGAATTTCACTACTGACGCTATTTATAGCACAAACAAGGTGTTTTCTTTTTGGTAATATTTACTGCATTAGATTATGAGTTGACTTTACTAATTATCTTTGAATTATACAAAGAAATGAATTTCACTACTGACGCTATTTATTGCACAAACAAGGTGTTTTCTTTTTGGTAATATTTACTGCATTAGATTATGAGTTGACTTTACTAATTATCTTTGAATTATACAAAGAAATGAATTTCACTACTGACGCTATATATAGCACAAACAAGGTGTTTTCTTTTTGGTAATATTTACTGCATTAGATTATGAGTTGACTTTACTAATTATCTTTGAATTATACAAAGAAATGAATTTCACTACTGACGCTATATATAGCACAAACAAGGTGTTTTCTTTTTGGTAATATTTACTGCATTAGATTATGAGTTGACTTTACTAATTATCTTTGAATTATACAAAGAAATGAATTTCACTACTGACGCTATTTATTGCACAAACAAGGTGTTTTCTTTTTGGTAATATTTACTGCATTAGATTATGTGTTGACTTTACTAATTATCTTTGAATTATACAAAGAAATGAATTTCACTACTGACGCTATATATAGCACAAACAAGGTGTTTTCTTTTTGGTAATATTTACTGCATTAGATTATGAGTTGACTTTACTAATTATCTTTGAATTATACAAAGAAATGAATTTCACTACTGACGCTATTTATTGCACAAACAAGGTGTTTTCTTTTTGGTAATATTTACTGCATTAGATTATGTGTTGACTTTACTAATTATCTTTGAATTATACAAAGAAATGAATTTCACTACTGACGCTATATATAGCACAAACAAGGTGTTTTCTTTTTGGTAATATTTACTGCATTAGATTATGAGTTGACTTTACTAATTATCTTTGAATTATACAAAGAAATGAATTTCACTACTGACGCTATTTATTGCACAAACAAGGTGTTTTCTTTTTGGTAATATTTACTGCATTAGATTATGAGTTGACTTTACTAATTATCTTTGAATTATACAAAGAAATGAATTTCACTACTGACGCTATTTATTGCACAAACAAGGTGTTTTCTTTTTGGTAATATTTACTGCATTAGATTATGAGTTGACTTTACTAATTATCTTTGAATTATACAAAGAAATGAATTTCACTACTGACGCTATTTATTGCACAAACAAGGTGTTTTCTTTTTGGTAATATTTACTGCATTAGATTATGAGTTGACTTTACTAATTATCTTTGAATTATACAAAGAAATGAATTTCACTACTGACGCTATTTATTGCACAAACAAGGTGTTTTCTTTTTGGTAATATTTACTGCATTAGATTATGAGTTGACTTTACTAA
Source organism: Euprymna scolopes (assembly GCF_053919585.1). Lineage (NCBI taxonomy): Eukaryota > Metazoa > Mollusca > Cephalopoda > Sepiida > Sepiolidae > Euprymna > Euprymna scolopes. The sequence goes on along the minus strand of NC_136488.1, from coordinate 169,149,034 downwards.
TTATCTTTGAATTATACAAAGAAATGAATTTCACTACGGACGCTATTTATTGCACAAACAAGGTGTTTTCTTTTTGGTAATATTTACTGCATTAGATTATGAGTTGACTTTACTAATTATCTTTGAATTATACAAAGAAATGAATTTCACTACTGACGCTATTTATAGCACAAACAAGGTGTTTTCTTTTTGGTAATATTTACTGCATTAGATTATGAGTTGACTTTACTAATTATCTTTGAATTATACAAAGAAATGAATTTCACTACTGACGCTATTTATTGCACAAACAAGGTGTTTTCTTTTTGGTAATATTTACTGCATTAGATTATGAGTTGACTTTACTAATTATCTTTGAATTATACAAAGAAATGAATTTCACTACTGACGCTATTTATAGCACAAACAAGGTGTTTTCTTTTTGGTAATATTTACTGCATTAGATTATGAGTTGACTTTACTAATTATCTTTGAATTATACAAAGAAATGAATTTCACTACTGACGCTATATATAGCACAAACAAGGTGTTTTCTTTTTGGTAATATTTACTGCATTAGATTATGAGTTGACTTTACTAATTATCTTTGAATTATACAAAGAAATGAATTTCACTACTGACGCTATTTATTGCACAAACAAGGTGTTTTCTTTTTGGTAATATTTACTGCATTAGATTATGAGTTGACTTTACTAATTATCTTTGAATTATACAAAGAAATGAATTTCACTACTGACGCTATTTATTGCACAAACAAGGTGTTTTCTTTTTGGTAATATTTACTGCATTAGATTATGAGTTGCCTGTACGAATTATCTTTGAATTATACAAAGAAATGAATTTCACTACTGACGCTATATATAGCACAAACAAGGTGTTTTCTTTTTGGTAATATTTACTGCATTAGATTATGTGTTGACTTTACTAATTATCTTTGAATTATACAAAGAAATGAATTTCACTACTGACGCTATTTATAGCACAAACAAGGTGTTTTCTTTTTGGTAATATTTACTGCATTAGATTATGAGTTGACTTTACTAATTATCTTTGAATTATACAAAGAAATGAATTTCACTACTGACGCTATTTATTGCACAAACAAGGTGTTTTCTTTTTGGTAATATTTACTGCATTAGATTATGAGTTGACTTTACTAATTATCTTTGAATTATACAAAGAAATGAATTTCACTACTGACGCTATTTATTGCACAAACAAGGTGTTTTCTTTTTGGTAATATTTACTGCATTAGATTATGAGTTGCCTGTACGAATTATCTTTGAATTATACAAAGAAATGAATTTCACTACTGACGCTATATATAGCACAAACAAGGTGTTTTCTTTTTGGTAATATTTACTGCATTAGATTATGAGTTGACTTTACTAATTATCTTTGAATTATACAAAGAAATGAATTTCACTACTGACGCTATATATAGCACAAACAAGGTGTTTTCTTTTTGGTAATATTTACTGCATTAGATTATGAGTTGACTTTACTAATTATCTTTGAATTATACAAAGAAATGAATTTCACTACTGACGCTATTTATAGCACAAACAAGGTGTTTTCTTTTTGGTAATATTTACTGCATTAGATTATGAGTTGACTTTACTAATTATCTTTGAATTATACAAAGAAATGAATTTCACTACTGACGCTATATATAGCACAAACAAGGTGTTTTCTTTTTGGTAATATTTACTGCATTAGATTATGAGTTGACTTTACTAATTATCTTTGAATTATACAAAGAAATGAATTTCACTACTGACGCTATTTTTAGCACAAACAAGGTGTTTTCTTTTTGGTAATATTTACTGCATTAGATTATGAGTTGACTTTACTAATTATCTTTGAATTATACAAAGAAATGAATTTCACTACTGACGCTATTTATAGCACAAACAAGGTGTTTTCTTTTTGGTAATATTTACTGCATTATATTATGAGTTGACTTTACTAATTATCTTTGAATTATACAAAGAAATGAATTTCACTACTGACGCTATTTATAGCACAAACAAGGTGTTTTCTTTTTGGTAATATTTACTGCATTAGATTATGAGTTGCCTGTACGAATTATCTTTGAATTATACAAAGAAATGAATTTCACTACTGACGCTATATATAGCACAAACAAGGTGTTTTCTTTTTGGTAATATTTACTGCATTAGATTATGTGTTGACTTTACTAATTATCTTTGAATTATACAAAGAAATGAATTTCACTACTGACGCTATTTATAGCACAAACAAGGTGTTTTCTTTTTGGTAATATTTACTGCATTAGATTATGAGTTGACTTTACTAATTATCTTTGAATTATACAAAGAAATGAATTTCACTACTGACGCTATATATAGCACAAACAAGGTGTTTTCTTTTTGGTAATATTTACTGCATTAGATTATGAGTTGACTTTACTAATTATCTTTGAATTATACAAAGAAATGAATTTCACTACTGACGCTATTTATAGCACAAACAAGGTGTTTTCTTTTTGGTAATATTTACTGCATTATATTATGAGTTGACTTTACTAATTATCTTTGAATTATACAAAGAAATGAATTTCACTACTGACGCTATTTATAGCACAAACAAGGTGTTTTCTTTTTGGTAATATTTACTGCATTAGATTATGAGTTGCCTGTACGAATTATCTTTGAATTATACAAAGAAATGAATTTCACTACTGACGCTATATATAGCACAAACAAGGTGTTTTCTTTTTGGTAATATTTACTGCATTAGATTATGTGTTGACTTTACTAATTATCTTTGAATTATACAAAGAAATGAATTTCACTACTGACGCTATTTATAGCACAAACAAGGTGTTTTCTTTTTGGTAATATTTACTGCATTAGATTATGAGTTGACTTTACTAATTATCTTTGAATTATACAAAGAAATGAATTTCACTACTGACGCTATTTATAGCACAAACAAGGTGTTTTCTTTTTGGTAATATTTACTGCATTAGATTATGAGTTGACTTTACTAATTATCTTTGAATTATACAAAGAAATGAATTTCACTACTGACGCTATTTATAGCACAAACAAGGTGTTTTCTTTTTGGTAATATTTACTGCATTAGATTATGAGTTGACTTTACTAATTATCTTTGAATTATACAAAGAAATGAATTTCACTACTGACGCTATTTATAGCACAAACAAGGTGTTTTCTTTTTGGTAATATTTACTGCATTAGATTATGAGTTGACTTTACTAATTATCTTTGAATTATACAAAGAAATGAATTTCACTACTGACGCTATTTATAGCACAAACAAGGTGTTTTCTTTTTGGTAATATTTACTGCATTAGATTATGAGTTGCCTGTACGAATTATCTTTGAATTATACAAAGAAATGAATTTCACTACTGACGCTATATATAGCACAAACAAGGTGTTTTCTTTTTGGTAATATTTACTGCATTAGATTATGTGTTGACTTTACTAATTATCTTTGAATTATACAAAGAAATGAATTTCACTACTGACGCTATTTATAGCACAAACAAGGTGTTTTCTTTTTGGTAATATTTACTGCATTAGATTATGAGTTGACTTTACTAATTATCTTTGAATTATACAAAGAAATGAATTTCACTACTGACGCTATATATAGCACAAACAAGGTGTTTTCTTTTTGGTAATATTTACTGCATTAGATTATGAGTTGACTTTACTAATTATCTTTGAATTATACAAAGAAATGAATTTCACTACTGACGCTATTTATAGCACAAACAAGGTGTTTTCTTTTTGGTAATATTTACTGCATTAGATTATGAGTTGACTTTACTAATTATCTTTGAATTATACAAAGAAATGAATTTCACTACTGACGCTATTTATAGCACAAACAAGGTGTTTTCTTTTTGGTAATATTTACTGCATTAGATTATGAGTTGACTTTACTAATTATCTTTGAATTATACAAAGAAATGAATTTCACTACTGACGCTATTTATAGCACAAACAAGGTGTTTTCTTTTTGGTAATATTTACTGCATTAGATTATGAGTTGACTTTACTAATTATCTTTGAATTATACAAAGAAATGAATTTCACTACTGACGCTATTTATAGCACAAACAAGGTGTTTTCTTTTTGGTAATATTTACTGCATTAGATTATGAGTTGACTTTACTAATTATCTTTGAATTATACAAAGAAATGAATTTCACTACTGACGCTATTTATAGCACAAACAAGGTGTTTTCTTTTTGGTAATATTTACTGCATTAGATTATGAGTTGCCTGTACGAATTATCTTTGAATTATACAAAGAAATGAATTTCACTACTGACGCTATATATAGCACAAACAAGGTGTTTTCTTTTTGGTAATATTTACTGCATTAGATTATGTGTTGACTTTACTAATTATCTTTGAATTATACAAAGAAATGAATTTCACTACTGACGCTATTTATAGCACAAACAAGGTGTTTTCTTTTTGGTAATATTTACTGCATTAGATTATGAGTTGACTTTACTAATTATCTTTGAATTATACAAAGAAATGAATTTCACTACTGACGCTATTTATAGCACAAACAAGGTGTTTTCTTTTTGGTAATATTTACTGCATTAGATTATGAGTTGCCTGTACGAATTATCTTTGAATTATACAAAGAAATGAATTTCACTACTGACGCTATATATAGCACAAACAAGGTGTTTTCTTTTTGGTAATATTTACTGCATTAGATTATGTGTTGACTTTACTAATTATCTTTGAATTATACAAAGAAATGAATTTCACTACTGACGCTATTTATAGCACAAACAAGGTGTTTTCTTTTTGGTAATATTTACTGCATTAGATTATGAGTTGACTTTACTAATTATCTTTGAATTATACAAAGAAATGAATTTCACTACTGACGCTATATATAGCACAAACAAGGTGTTTTCTTTTTGGTAATATTTACTGCATTAGATTATGAGTTGACTTTACTAATTATCTTTGAATTATACAAAGAAATGAATTTCACTACTGACGCTATTTATAGCACAAACAAGGTGTTTTCTTTTTGGTAATATTTACTGCATTAGATTATGAGTTGACTTTACTAATTATCTTTGAATTATACAAAGAAATGAATTTCACTACTGACGCTATTTATAGCACAAACAAGGTGTTTTCTTTTTGGTAATATTTACTGCATTAGATTATGAGTTGACTTTACTAATTATCTTTGAATTATACAAAGAAATGAATTTCACTACTGACGCTATTTATAGCACAAACAAGGTGTTTTCTTTTTGGTAATATTTACTGCATTAGATTATGAGTTGCCTGTACGAATTATCTTTGAATTATACAAAGAAATGAATTTCACTACTGACGCTATATATAGCACAAACAAGGTGTTTTCTTTTTGGTAATATTTACTGCATTAGATTATGTGTTGACTTTACTAATTATCTTTGAATTATACAAAGAAATGAATTTCACTACTGACGCTATTTATAGCACAAACAAGGTGTTTTCTTTTTGGTAATATTTACTGCATTAGATTATGAGTTGACTTTACTAATTATCTTTGAATTATACAAAGAAATGAATTTCACTACTGACGCTATTTATAGCACAAACAAGGTGTTTTCTTTTTGGTAATATTTACTGCATTAGATTATGAGTTGCCTGTACGAATTATCTTTGAATTATACAAAGAAATGAATTTCACTACTGACGCTATATATAGCACAAACAAGGTGTTTTCTTTTTGGTAATATTTACTGCATTAGATTATGTGTTGACTTTACTAATTATCTTTGAATTATACAAAGAAATGAATTTCACTACTGACGCTATTTATAGCACAAACAAGGTGTTTTCTTTTTGGTAATATTTACTGCATTAGATTATGAGTTGACTTTACTAATTATCTTTGAATTATACAAAGAAATGAATTTCACTACTGACGCTATATATAGCACAAACAAGGTGTTTTCTTTTTGGTAATATTTACTGCATTAGATTATGAGTTGACTTTACTAATTATCTTTGAATTATACAAAGAAATGAATTTCACTACTGACGCTATTTATAGCACAAACAAGGTGTTTTCTTTTTGGTAATATTTACTGCATTAGATTATGAGTTGACTTTACTAATTATCTTTGAATTATACAAAGAAATGAATTTCACTACTGACGCTATTTATAGCACAAACAAGGTGTTTTCTTTTTGGTAATATTTACTGCATTAGATTATGAGTTGACTTTACTAATTATCTTTGAATTATACAAAGAAATGAATTTCACTACTGACGCTATTTATAGCACAAACAAGGTGTTTTCTTTTTGGTAATATTTACTGCATTAGATTATGAGTTGACTTTACTAATTATCTTTGAATTATACAAAGAAATGAATTTCACTACTGACGCTATTTATAGCACAAACAAGGTGTTTTCTTTTTGGTAATATTTACTGCATTAGATTATGAGTTGACTTTACTAATTATCTTTGAATTATACAAAGAAATGAATTTCACTACTGACGCTATTTATAGCACAAACAAGGTGTTTTCTTTTTGGTAATATTTACTGCATTAGATTATGAGTTGCCTGTACGAATTATCTTTGAATTATACAAAGAAATGAATTTCACTACTGACGCTATATATAGCACAAACAAGGTGTTTTCTTTTTGGTAATATTTACTGCATTAGATTATGTGTTGACTTTACTAATTATCTTTGAATTATACAAAGAAATGAATTTCACTACTGACGCTATTTATAGCACAAACAAGGTGTTTTCTTTTTGGTAATATTTACTGCATTAGATTATGAGTTGACTTTACTAATTATCTTTGAATTATACAAAGAAATGAATTTCACTACTGACGCTATTTATAGCACAAACAAGGTGTTTTCTTTTTGGTAATATTTACTGCATTAGATTATGAGTTGACTTTACTAATTATCTTTGAATTATACAAAGAAATGAATTTCACTACTGACGCTATTTATAGCACAAACAAGGTGTTTTCTTTTTGGTAATATTTACTGCATTAGATTATGAGTTGACTTTACTAATTATCTTTGAATTATAGAAAGAAATGAATTTCACTACTGACGCTATTTATAGCACAAACAAGGTGTTTTCTTTTTGGTAATATTTACTGCATTAGATTATGAGTTGACTTTACTAATTATCTTTGAATTATACAAAGAAATGAATTTCACTACTGACGCTATTTATAGCACAAACAAGGTGTTTTCTTTTTGGTAATATTTACTGCATTAGATTATGAGTTGCCTGTACGAATTATCTTTGAATTATACAAAGAAATGAATTTCACTACTGACGCTATATATAGCACAAACAAGGTGTTTTCTTTTTGGTAATATTTACTGCATTAGATTATGTGTTGACTTTACTAATTATCTTTGAATTATACAAAGAAATGAATTTCACTACTGACGCTATTTATAGCACAAACAAGGTGTTTTCTTTTTGGTAATATTTACTGCATTAGATTATGAGTTGACTTTACTAATTATCTTTGAATTATACAAAGAAATGAATTTCACTACTGACGCTATATATAGCACAAACAAGGTGTTTTCTTTTTGGTAATATTTACTGCATTAGATTATGAGTTGACTTTACTAATTATCTTTGAATTATACAAAGAAATGAATTTCACTACTGACGCTATATATAGCACAAACAAGGTGTTTTCTTTTTGGTAATATTTACTGCATTAGATTATGAGTTGACTTTACTAATTATCTTTGAATTATACAAAGAAATGAATTTCACTACTGACGCTATTTATAGCACAAACAAGGTGTTTTCTTTTTGGTAATATTTACTGCATTAGATTATGTGTTGACTTTACTAATTATCTTTGAATTATACAAAGAAATGAATTTCACTACTGACGCTATTTATAGCACAAACAAGGTGTTTTCTTTTTGGTAATATTTACTGCATTAGATTATGAGTTGACTTTACTAATTATCTTTGAATTATACAAAGAAATGAATTTCACTACTGACGCTATTTATAGCACAAACAAGGTGTTTTCTTTTTGGTAATATTTACTGCATTAGATTATGAGTTGACTTTACTAATTATCTTTGAATTATACAAAGAAATGAATTTCACTACTGACGCTATATATAGCACAAACAAGGTGTTTTCTTTTTGGTAATATTTACTGCATTAGATTATGAGTTGCCTTTACTAATTATCTTTGAATTATACAAAGAAATGAATTTCACTACTGACGCTATATATAGCACAAACAAGGTGTTTTCTTTTTGGTAATATTTACTGCATTAGATTATGAGTTGACTTTACTAATTATCTTTGAATTATACAAAGAAATGAATTTCACTACTGACGCTATTTATAGCACAAACAAGGTGTTTTCTTTTTGGTAATATTTACTGCATTAGATTATGAGTTGACTTTACTAATTATCTTTGAATTATACAAAGAAATGAATTTCACTACTGACGCTATTTATAGCACAAACAAGGTGTTTTCTTTTTGGTAATATTTACTGCATTAGATTATGAGTTGACTTTACTAATTATCTTTGAATTATACAAAGAAATGAATTTCACTACTGACGCTATTTATAGCACAAACAAGGTGTTTTCTTTTTGGTAATATTTACTGCATTAGATTATGAGTTGACTTTACTAATTATCTTTGAATTATACAAAGAAATGAATTTCACTACTGACGCTATATATAGCACAAACAAGGTGTTTTCTTTTTGGTAATATTTACTGCATTAGATTATGAGTTGCCTTTACTAATTATCTTTGAATTATACAAAGAAATGAATTTCACTCCTGACGCTATTTATAGCACAAACAAGGTGTTTTCTTTTTGGTAATATTTACTGCATTAGATTATGAGTTGACTTTACTAATTATCTTTGAATTATACAAAGAAATGAATTTCACTACTGACGCTATTTATAGCACAAACAAGGTGTTTTCTTTTTGGTAATATTTACTGCATTAGATTATGTGTTGACTTTACTAATTATCTTTGAATTATACAAAGAAATGAATTTCACTACTGACGCTATTTTTAGCACAAACAAGGTGTTTTCTTTTTGGTAATATTTACTGCATTAGATTATGAGTTGACTTTACTAATTATCTTTGAATTATACAAAGAAATGAATTTCACTACTGACGCTATTTATAGCACAAACAAGGTGTTTTCTTTTTGGTAATATTTACTGCATTAGATTATGAGTTGACTTTACTAATTATCTTTGAATTATACAAAGAAATGAATTTCACTACTGACGCTATTTATAGCACAAACAAGGTGTTTTCTTTTTGGTAATATTTACTGCATTAGATTATGAGTTGACTTTACTAATTATCTTTGAATTATACAAAGAATATTACGATTTATCTAGAAATGGATTTGTACATTACATTTACTTAACTTCAAAACGTAAGCTCGCACTGAAAAAATTCTCATCACTTTCTTTCCCTCACGTGTACAAACACTTTCTTCCCTGGGGGAAATTACGTTTGACCCTTAATCTTCAAAATCCTATTTCAGTCACCTAAATTATTTAGTGTGAAAGGAGCTTAGGAATTTCAGCATAGAATGATATACCGGTACATTATTACATTACGGCAAAACCATCGTTCACATTCCACAAGTCAACTTCGATAGGTTTCCGGGTATGCTGACACGTTATGGGTTGTCTATTCCGAAAGCCTTTCTTAACAGAGGGAGGTTTGGGGTGTCTATTCCGAGACCAGTTTAATTGGAAATTTTTTTAATTGGAAATGAGACCGGGAAAGTTTTACATGGAACATTTTTGGTTATTAAAATCAGACAATCACATGATATATTCATCAGGGTTTAATATGGACGAGCGCCATTTGATAACCAAAACAGCCCCAAAGCATTTATTGTATAAATATTCATCAAAATATAATTGGACAAACATTTATTGTATAAAAAATTATCAAAATATATTTGGACAAACATTCAGTGAAAAATTTGCGTAAAAAATTTAGACTTTTAATTAAAAAAATTGGTAATGAAAGCAACATTGTATTTGTATAAAATAGTTTTCGTTATTTATTATTCCAACAAATAAATAACTGAAGACATTATTTTGAAGCTGAGCACTTATTAAAATTATTTTAGTGTTGAATTTTTCACATTTTCTTACATTTGTTACTTTCCAATCGCTGATAGCCCACTTCAAAAATTGAATACAAGACGAAATTAAACAGAATGGTACTCATGCAGAATTTTACCCCCCCCTCCAGATTCCATTTCATTCCACCGGATTCAACTGAGCGTTGTTTAAATGTTGAAACACTAAATCAATATCTTATTTATTTTTTTGCATAATTAATTAAATAATGATGTGAGTATATTTTTCTGTTTATTTTCTTAACATCTGTTGACAAAAAAATAAAAACTTTTTTCTACTTTCACCTAACTATTTGCAGTGTTCATGTAACACATTCATCTTTTTTTATAATAAAAATTCCGTTTGCAAAAAGAAACGTTTACTGCCAACCGTCTTAAAAATGCAAGTTTTCCTGCAAAAAAAAACAATTTATGGTAAAAACGGAGTCTTTTTTTAGGAAAAAAATTGCAGAAAATATTTAAAGTAAATAAACAATACAAAATGCAATTTATCTTGAGGAATGTCTTCCATTTTAACAAACTGAGCCACAGCAACGCGTGACCGGGTACAGCTGTTAATAATAAGTTAGAGTTAATCTCTTTATTTTCGGTGTAAATTATCTAACTCCAGAAATAAAACCTTGCTTAGTGAACATCTCCGTATCCCTTTTTTTTTTTAAAGTAAGGCCGGGATAGAAAAGTAACCAAACAATCACTAAATTAAATGGCGACGACGAAACGTCAGCCATTAGAGTGAAAATATAATATTATCAGCTGTGTTGTTTAGTAGCATGTCTTCTCACGGATACATCTATGTTATCTTCTATTTAAACAAGGTTTTCCTCGATACACAACCAAGTCGTAATCATAGACAGCAAAAGGCTCACAATGCTGTAAGCACAGTAGAATTGTTCCAAAAACGCATCGAAACATGATAAAGAAGAATATGTAACTCTATTAAAGTTTTAAAATAAGCGACAACATTATTTTGTTGTTGGAAGTTGAAATAAATTCGCTTACTTTACGGGTGCAGCCCCATAATACATAAGCAAATGGTGACGTCGCAGCGGAGGACGAGACAGAGAAGACAAAGACAAAAACCACAAGATGACGAGGACAAGAAGTAATTGCGTGCCAGGAAGATGAACGTTTGGCCCGTGGTGGCGTGGGGATTTTAACTACATGGCAAACGACATAAACTGAAAAACTTTTAAAAGGCAATGACTTATTTTAAATAAATAAATACAGTTCATTACAACTGAAAAAGCAGAGTCGAATTTCTTCCATTTTTTTGTTTTCTTACGACTGCCACAGACATAACGTAGAGGCCAGAGTATAAAAATGTAATGTCACTGTCAAAGAAGAATATCGACTACGTTATACACGTATGATGATATAGGAGTCCATCCTGAGCCTAACTCTCTTCCTGATCTATATCAATGATCTCCCAAAACACATACTTTAATAATTCGTTGACATCTATGCTGATGACACGACCATCTATAGCAACACATCAAAGGCCGTAAATGACAAAGTTCTCTCTGATTCTCTTTTCTCTTATCTTGAGCGCGTGGTACAATGGGGGCAGAGGTGGCTGGTTACTTTTAATGCATCTAAAACCAAGCTTCTGTCTTAACATAATCAACGCTCTGATCCCCATCTGGCAACAATTGAATTGATGGCTCTCGTCTTGGGGAGGGTCCATGTTTTGACAAACTTCTGAGCTTGACCTTTACTCCTGATCTGAAATAGAACACGTACATCAACTCTGTTGCCGAGGTCGCTGGAAAAATGGTGGGATCCTTCTACCGCTCCAGAAGATATCTCACTACTGATGCAATTCTCTATCTATATAAAAGCCAAGTACGTCCAAGGATGGAGTATCGCTTCCACATCTGGACAGGAGCTCCTAAAAACAGTTTATCCTGCCTTGACAGAGTACAAAATAGACTTCGTAGCTTAGTTGGGGATGCCATTTTCCCTTCCCTTCAACCTCTCTCCCACAGAAGAGACGTTGCGAGTCTGTCTTTGTTTTATCGTTATTTCCATGGCAAGTGCTCGTCGGAGCTCCAATCTCTGGTCCTTCCTCGACAATCACCCGTCTAGTTGAAACTATTGTCAACAATTTTCTCCACTCTTTATCTGTGCCTAAATCAAAACGTAGATTCCATGAACAAAGCTTCTTTTGTAGAAAAGCATGCCCGTAGAGCTCTGTTCTGATTGCCTGTTTCCCACCTGACTACAACTTGGATGTCTTCAAGTCTAACATAAAAAAAAATTCCTAATAAACCGCCCCTTAAGTAATCCAATACATCAAACGATTACTACGATATTACCCCATTTATTACTGTACACGCAATAACCCTTATCCCCGAGTGGCTTCCGGGCCTAGATAAGTGGTTACTACCATGTAAAAAACAAACCAAAAGGTTTTGCATTGAAGAAGACAATGGTAGGTTGACACTTGCGATAGGTCTGATAGTTTGCCATGTATTTTTTGTTTCAAATCTGACGAATGATTTTATGTTCTATTCGCGTCATGTGTTCATCACATCTAGCTTCTGGCCATACCAGATCATCTCTATGGCTTCCTGACTCAAATGCATCGTACATTAAAGCACTTTTGTTTTTGTCTTTAAAATTTTTGCAAAACTCATCCAGGTTCTTCAAACCAAAAACGACAGTTCCTTTTTACCCCCTTTCTTTTGTTTCTTTTATAACTTTTTACTGGTTTCCTGACTTAAAACGCACAAATAATAATATAATCATTAACCCTTTTGTAATTCTCAATCACTAAGCAGAATTGAACTTACCTTACACCCATGATTACATATGTGGAGATATAAAGGACTTGAAGTATAAAAACCAATTACTTGGTTCAGCATTAAATAAATGGAAATAGGTTGATATGCCGTAAAACTCACAGCGAAACGCCTCCATTCTGGATCCTACATGATATCAATCGGTCGATCCCCAACTCACATGAGAAAAATAAAGACTTCACTGCGGAGTTTTGATATGCATACTAATTAATATTGGGTAATGCCATTAAATATTCCCCGTGCCACGTTAATGTTAAATGAATAAATGGCAATGATAATTGAACGACCGGCGACACCGTGGTTCGCCTGAACCGTATAATGACCCATTCCCGACATAAATGGTCGAAAAACTTGTCATTATATCAACGCATTAGTTGCATTGTAATCACTTACAGACGATATAATTTGCAACATAATGAGGACATGTTTAAATGTATTATCGCATCAACGTGCAGCTGATGTAATACGATTATCTTAAATACTCTCTTATAAAGGTCCATAAATACATGAATTCAATAATAACAGTATAAATAATACCCATATCGAATATTAATGTTTGAAGAGCATTAAGTCGTTTCATAAATATTCTATAATTTATAGCAAGCTGTTCACACAGCACACACACGATAAGTATTGCATGACAAAGGCGCCGCGAGGGTTCATTCAATATATGCAATACATATTTAGGTTTTCGCGAAAGAAGACATGGATGTAATACAGATAAATATAAAAAGAATATACATAAATGGTATAAATATAAAAGTATATAAAGTAGTATATAAAGTATAAATGGTATATATATATATATATATATAAAAAACTACTTAATTTACTCACATAAAATGAATATACGAAAGTATAGATTTATGCGTAAACTTTAAGTATTTACTTCAAAAGTGCTCAATACGTAGGTAGAGCTAGTTAGTAATTTATAAAATATATATGGCGATTAAGCTGCACTGAATATTCCGCGTTTCATCCACTCTGGGACTCTTCAAGCTTATGCGCATAAGCCTGAAGAGTCCTTGAGTGGATGAAACGCGGAATAATCAGTGTAGCTTAATCGCCATATATGTTTTATAAATTACTATATATATATGTATATATATATATATATATATATATATATATATAAATATATATATAAGCACAAATCCTTGTTGATATCTAAACATTAATTTATTTGCCCGTACGTCAAGGACGACCTGACACAATAGTTATTTTTTATATATAACAACATTTATTCCCTGGTTACATCCGGGGATCTTTACAGATTATAACGTTCTGTCTACATGTTTGCTATTTAGAAATACGCCGCTTCCTAGCGTCAATATGTAAAAACTAATCTCTTGTACTTACGTCTTCTGACTACACAAATACCTAACTTGTAACTTCTCAGTCACGTTTTCTCTAACCAAATTTATTGCTTATACATAAGTTTTAAAGCTTATTTCGTTTACGTATTTGATATTTATTTATTGTTCCTAAGATCTCCACTGCATTCCAAAACTTCTAAACATTATTTGTCCTTGTAACACAATCTGATTTTCATACGATAATCATAATAATTTTCTTTCAGAACAATAACTTCCGTTTTTAAACATTGATCGTTTAATAATAATAGTAAATCTTACAATCGATTATTAGCAAAGGCAGCATTAGAAACTAATCAACTCTGTTAAGTTTTTTTTTACATGGAGGTCACTACTTATCAAGGCTCGAAGCCACTCGGGGATAAGGGTTATTGCGTGTACAGTAATCAATGGGATAGTATCGTAGTAATGGTTAGTATTGGAGATTTGATAAGGTGTCTTACTTAAGGGGGCGGTTCATCAGGAATGTGTTTATGTTGGACTTGAACACATCAAAGTTGTAGTCAGGTGGGAAACAGGCAAACGAAAGAGAACTCCACAGGCGTGCACTAAAAAAAAAGCTTTGTTCATGGAGTCTACGTTTTGATATAGGCACAGATGAAGAGTGGGGAAAACCCCCCACTAAGCCACGAAGTCTATTTTGTACTCTATCAAGGCAGAATAGGCTGTATTTAGCAGCTCCTGCCCAGAAATAGCAGCAGTATTCCATCCTTTGGCGTACTTGGCTTTTATATAGATAGAGACTTGCATCAGTAGTGAGATATCTTCTGAAGCGGTAGAAGGATCCCACCATCTTTCCAGCGACCTTTATAGATACACGACAGATACACGTTTATGGATACACGACAGACACACGTTTATGGATACACGACAGATACACGTTTATAGATACATGACAGATACACGTTTATAGATACATGAGAGATACACGTTTATAGATACAGGACAGATACACGTTTATAGATACACGACAAATACACGTTTATAGATACACGACAGATATACGTTTATAGATACATGGCAGATACACGTTTATAGATACACGACAGATACACGTTTATAGATACACGACAGATACACGTTTATAGATACACGACAAATACACGTTTATAGATACACGACAGATACACGTTTATAGATATGCGACAGATACACGTTTATAGATACACGACAGATACACGTTTATAGATACATGGCAGATACACGTTTATAGATACATGGCAGATACTCGTTTATAGATAGACGACAGATACACGTTTATAGATACACGACAGATACACGTTTATAGATACACGACAGATACACGTTTATAGATACATGGCAGATACACGTTTATAGATACACGACAGATACACGTTTATAGATACACTACAGATACACGCTTATAGATACATGGTAGATACACGTTTATAGATACACGACAGATACACGTTTATATATACACGACAGATACACGTTTATAGATACACGACAGATACACGTTTATAGATACATGGCAGATACACGTTTATAGACACAAGCAAATACTCGTTTATAGATACACGACAGATACACGTTTATAGATACACGACAGATACACGTTTATAGATACATGGTAGATACACGTTTTTGGATATATGGCAGATACACGTTTATAGATACACGACAGATACACGTTTATATATACATGGCAGATACACGTTTTTAGATATATGGCAGATACACGTTTATAGATACACGACAGATACACGTTTATAGATACATGGCAGATACACGTTTTTAGATATCTGGCAGATACACGTTTATAGATACACGATAGATACACGTTTATATATACACGACAGATACACGTTTATAGATACACGACGGATACACGTTTATAGATACACGACAGATACACGTTTATAGATACAAGCAGATACACGTTTATAGATACATGGCAGATACACGTTTTTAGATATATGGCAGATACACGTTTATAGATACATGGCAGATACAGGTTTATAGATACACGACAGATACACGTTTATAGATACACGACAGATACACGTTTATAGATACACGACAGATACACGTTTATAGATACACGACAGATACACGTTTATAGATACACGACAAATACACGTTTATAGATACACGACAGATACACGTTTATAGATACGCGACAGATACACGTTTATAGATACACGACAGATACACGTTTATAGATACATGGCAGATACACGTTTATAGATACATCGCAGATACACGTTTATAGATACACGACAGATACACGTTTATAGATACATGGCAGATACACGTTTATAGATACACGACAGACACATGTTTATAGATACACGACAGATACACGTTTATAGATACACGACAGATACACGTTTATAGATACATGGCAGATACACGTTTATAGATACATGGCAGATACTCGTTTATAGATAGACGACAGATACACGTTTATAGAAACACGACAGATACACGTTTATAGGTACATGGCAGATACTCGTTTATAGATACACGACAGATACTCGTTTATAGATACATGGCAGATACACGTTTACAGATACATGGCAGATACACGTTTATAGATACACGACAGATACACGTTTATAGATAGACGACAGATACAGGTTTATAGATACACGACAGATACAAGTTTATAGATACACGACAGATACACGTTTATAGATACATGGCAGATACACGTTTATAGATACACGACAGATACACGTTTATAGATACATGGCAGATACACGTTTATAGATACATGACAGATACACCTTTATAGATACACGACAGATACACGTTTATAGATACACGACAGATACACGTATATAGATACATGGCAGTCCTTATCACTACAATTCTTTATTTGACCAATCCCCTCTGGTATTCTGGCTTTCTTACTTCTCCTAAACCTCTTATAATACCTTACAGACTCCCTGCCTTCTTTGAATCATTTATGCCATTCACAAACTGATGCTTGATTCATTCAAGATAGTCCAAAGCAGTCGAAAGTATTGCATACGTTTCTGTGGTATGTTTCCCAGTTTTAAACAGAATTTTATAAGCATACTTCCTGAAGTACCAAGTGTATCTAGGTTGTATATGATATATCTGAATAGTTTGTCCCCATACATTATAACAAATATAGATTAAACAAAACATACATTCATAATAACTTATTTTTCCAAACACTCCAGGTGGCCGGAGCAGTAGCACGTTTTATTTTATAGAGGTCTTGCTAATAGACCTACTCGTTTTTATAGTTTAAGCTTTTATCTTCTAGCCCTTTTTTCAAAATATGATGTAAGTATTGCAATTATATTATATTTAATGCATATCAGAAGACTGTTAAATCTTTGTTTTAACTATTTAATGTACTATATATATATATATATATATAAAGATGGCATTAGTAATCTATTCTGTTAATGAAAGAATTCAAATTCTGTTTCCACCAGTGCATATCTGAAAACTGGTAAATGAACCGCTAGCATTAATTTTGAAGAACCTTTACATAAACAACATTTTTGATGTGTAAATGTAGAGGTTTGGAGGACTTCCAATGCGTGAGAAACCAACACACAACTGGCCATGAGAAAAGCAAGGTATGTGAAGATTATGTCCAACAACTTTTAGGCTTTGTCCTGTAGCTTTATTTATAGCCATGGCAAAACTAATTTTTATTGGGAATTGTAAACGCTTGAACTGAAACGCCATGTCAGAAGGAATAAGAGGAATTCGAGGAATTAACATTTTCACCCTTATAATATCCAGTTATTACAATGGCTTCCAGAACATTAGTTTTCAAAGATTTTATTGTTAACCGCGTGCCATTACACAATTTAGGTGGATCAATATTTCTTAGTAATATAGCTGATTAAGGTTATGTGGCATTCCAGGCGGCTGTAGTGAATTTAGAATTCTACAGGAAATTCTACTGCCTGATCTTCATTAATAACGCAATCAATGAATTGATAAGAATGTTTAAACCTAGGCAACTCTTGCAAAAAATTACAATTGATCAGTTATGTTACCATTAAAACAATGTAAACTTTTTAAAAATAATTTTAAACGATGAATACGTTTTTTAATAATAAACAATATTAATATAAATAAAAATATTAAATTTTCAGAATATATAAAAAATTAAACAATATAAATAGAACTTTTCATAGTTATAAACTATGAACACTTTTTTAAAGCAGTATAAAAACATAATTTTTTCTTATTTGAAACTATGAAAATCTTTAAGTTTAAGTTTAAACAATACTAGATTACCCGTGTCCCGTTGGGTCAGTATGCTATATTAGCTTTGGAATTCATGTATGAACGTGACACTTGTGACGTAAAGAAAATAGTGTTTTTTTTAACTTAACAGAAACATTTCTATGAATGTATATTAAAATGAAAAAAGAATATAAATAGATTTCTATGAGTCGTTATGTTTATTATAATTGATTGTTTTTGAAAACAAATTACAGTTACTGAATTATAAGTGGTTGGCCATACTTATGGGTAAATGTGCACTGAACAGATACCATAATACTTATTATACCTATTTACTATGCCTCCCCACGGGACAGAGTTAGACACCAGGGTCGTTTTTTAACGTGGAGAAAAGGTACAAAAAAAATTGTCTCAGTCGTGAAGAATTTCTCCTCCACCGAAAGAGAACAAGAAAATGAAGTGCAGCATCTGAAGAACAGATACTATACTTTGATCTTGACCAAATACTTATTATAGTTAAATTCAAATTTTGATATATCTGCTTTTTTACATAATTAATTTCTGTATTACGTTTAATTTATTTTAAACCTCACTCTTCCCATGTTAAATAATAATTTCGAAACAAAAACGTTAATATTTCAGCGTCTCAATTGTTCTTTTGTTTTTTGTTTATTTTAAACCCCACTCTTCCATGTTAAATAATAATTTCGAAATAATAGCGTTAATATTTCAGTGGAGATGTCATGCGCGCATGTGCAACCGGATGTAGTAAACCGGAAAGTGGGTTACATACATCGTTACAAGATGATCTGAGTTTTATAATTATATAGATAAATAGAACACTTATAATTTTACACAATGTAAAAAGTTTTATTTTCAATTTAAAATGAAATCCCGTGATTAGTTATAAGCGATACAAATTAATATTAAGAACGCGTATTCTATTGCGACTCCTAATAATTTTATAGTCTATTCTCTTTCAATTATTTTGAAATTTATTAATTTTCACGTGTATTCTCTTTCACAATTATTGCCACCACTTTTAACATAAAAATAATACTGTTTAATATTCGAAATACTACTTATTTGCTGAAAATTAAAATATTTAATATATAAGGTATTCGTTTTCAGCATACCAGAAAACCAGTGCAAGTTGTCATTTTAAAAGAAAATGTTAAGGAGGAAACCAAGTAAAAATTCCACCTTCAAAATTATAAAAAAATTCGGTAATTATGTATTTTATGTACCGTGCTGAAATAAAGTTATTGTTTCGAAAACCATTCTTAACATGAGGAGTGGGGAGTGTTTTGTAAATATTCTCTGCTTCCACCTAACAATTTAATAAAAACAATGATATCGTGAACCTTAACTTTATCCTGAAAAAACTATTTTAAATAGAGCAGTACCAAAAATACTCACGCCCCAAACTTCTAGTTAAATTGGTTAAAAAATAAAAAAATACAAAAGGTTCTGTTTATATTATTTAAAATAAAAGAGAATATTTATATTGATTAAAACAAAACAGAAGATTTATATTGTTTAAAATAAAAAAAATTATATTGTTTAAAATAAAAGGAAAAGATTTATATTGGTTAAAATAAAAAAGAAGATTTATATTGATTAAAATAAAAAGAAGATTTATATTGGTTAAAATAAAAGAAAAAGATTTATATTGCTTAAAATAAAAAAGAAGATTTATATTGATTAAAAAAAGAGTTATATTGTTTAAAATAAAAGGAACAGATTTATATTGGTTAAAATAAAAGAAAAAGATTTATATTGGTTAAAATAAAAATAAAAAGATTTATATTGTTTAAAATAAAAGAAAATATTTATATTGTTTTAAATAAAAGAAAAAAAGATTTATATTGGTTAAAATAAAAGAAAAAGATTTATATTGTTTAAAAGAAAAAGAAAAAGGTTCATATTATTTAAAATAAAAAGTTTTATCCAGTTTTTTAAAGAAATTCTGCTTACTTAAAACTCAACGTCTGCAATACTGTTCATATATTGTTGGCATAGTAACATAACGGTGATTAGGGAGTTTGGTTCCTTTTATTTGATAGAGGGTTCGAGATTATTTTGCCACCTAAACGTCCGTCTTGACAAAATTTTTGGTATCTGTGAATTGTACGAACCATGCTGAAATAATAACGTTATTATTGAGAAAAAAATTCTTAACATGAAGAGGGGGCTTGTTTACTATTTTGCACTTTCACCTAACAGTTTAATGGAAAAGGAAAAATTATTTCAAGAAAAAGGAAGAAGCTATGTAAATTAAGGATATAATTTGGAGAAAAGAAATTTATCTCAAGGAAACAGGTGTATTAATGTAAAGAGAAGGTAATGTCGATTAGCACTTGTATCGATGCGGGGGCGGGGATGAACGAAACTTTATAAATAAAGTTTCATTTTTAGAGCAACATGAAATTTTATTTAATTTCGTTAAAAAAATAATGAGAAAGGAAACTTCTGTTTATGTTTTAATGATTGCTTTCGTGTCAACATTTCATGTGTTGAAATAGTCTCGTAGCGGTGTTTTGATTGAAATAAGTGGCAGACGACAATCTGACTATTTTGGCAGATTTTCATCAGTCGAGGAAAATAAGTGTCGAAGATAACCAAGTGCATGTATTTTTATGATAAATGGAAAATATCTCGTGTTATTTAAAATATTTTAAATAACAATATAATAACAATTTAAAAATATTTAAAAACAATAAACAGGGATCACTAAGATATTTTTTAAAATGTTTTTCTATGACTCAAGTTTTCGGGAACATGAAAATATATTTTTTTTTTACACAGTGATCACCACTTATCAAGGCCCGGAAGCCACTCATGGATAAGGGTTATTGCAAGTACATTACGTTAGTGTGGAGATTTGATGAAGTGTTTACTTAAGGGGGCGGTTCATTAGGAATTTGTTAACATTGGACTTGAAGACATCCAAGTTGTAGTCCGGAGGGAAGCAGGCAGACGGAACAGAGTTCCACAGGCGTGCAGTTCTAAGAAAGAAGCTTTGTTCATGGAATCCGCGTTTTCATTTAGCCACAGATATAGAGTGGGGGAAATAGCCCCAATAAAATATATCAGACATTTTATCTGATTAGATATTATTATTATTAGTATTATTTTTTTTAGAAGTAAACCTGTATTTTGTGTTGACATCCTGTGTAAGAAAGCTTTCTCATAAAAACTAAAAATAGTAAAAACGCATTCGGAAAAATTTGGCAGTTTCAGTTTGGTATCAATAGTTGTTCATCTAATCGATAAATGAATAAAATATATACAGGTATGTTTCGTAAATGCCATGTAACCTCTGGAAAAAATGCATGCAATTGAAACGTTATAATTTTTAATACTCTTGCATTAATTGACCCGGATTCTCGGGAATTTCCGTCAAGCACGGATCGGGCGAGACCGGCAATCATCGGTTTCAGCCGAGCGTTGTTCAAATGTTGAAACGCTAAATTGACTTTTTATTTTTATTTGTATGTAATGTTTTTAGTATTTCTTCTGTGTTAATAGGGGGGGGTCAGATTATTTATTTATTTGTAATTCATTGACTTGGCAGTTTAATAAAAACAGATAAGAGTAATGGTAGATGGACAAAAATCGGAGGCCCGCAATATAAATGCTGGAGTCTCTCAGGGGTCAATCCTGGGCCCAACTCTCTTCCTGATCTACATCAATGACCTCCCTAAACACATACTTAAATCGTTCGTTGACATCTATGCTGATGACACGACCATCTACGGCAACACATCAAAGGCTGTAAATGACAAAGTTCTCTCTGATTCTCTCTCCTCTGATCTCGAGCGCCTGGTTCAGTGGGGGAAGATGTGGCTGGTTACCTTTAATGCATCCAAAACCAAACTCCTATCCTTACATCATCAACGCTCTGATCCCCAGCTGGCATCAATTGTGATGGATGGCTCTCGTCTGGGTGAGGCCCCGTGTTTTGACAAGATTCTGGGTTTGACCTTTACTCCTGATCTGAAATGGAATACGTACATCAAGTCTGTTGCCAAGGTCGCTGGAAAGATGGTGGGATCCTTCTACCACTCCAGAAGATATCTCACTACTGATGCAATTCTCTATCTATATAAAAGCCAGGTACGTCCAAGGATGGAATACTGTTGCCATATCTGGGCAGGAGTTGCTAAAAACAGCCTATCCCGTCTTGACAGAGTACAAAATAGACTTCGTGGCTTAGTGGGGGATGCCCTTTTCTCTACCCTGCTACCTCTCTCCCACAGAAGAGATGTTGCGAGCCTATCCTTGTTTTATCGTTATTTCCATGGCAGGTGCTAGTCTGAACTCCAATCTCTGGTCCCCTCTCGCCAATCTTTCACGAGAAACACTGGTCTAGCTGAATCAACTGTGAAAAATTTCCCCCACTCTATATCTGTGCCTAAATGAAAACGCGGATTCCATGAACAAAGCTTCTTTCTTAGAACTGCACGTCTTTGGAACTCTGTTCCGTCTGCCTGCTTCCAACCTGACTACAACTTGGATGTCTTCAAGTCCAATGCTAGCAAATTCCTAATGAACCGCCCCCTTAATTTAACACTTCATCAAATCTCCACGCTAATGTAATGTACTTGCAATAACCCTTATCCATGAGTGGCTTTCGTGCCTTGATAAGTGGTGATCACTGTGTAATAAAAAAGAAGATACCATAAATGAGAAAGATACCATAAAAATTTCATTTAATTTTGAAATCCTATCTGAAATGTAACTTTCGGTGTTTTACAGTGTACGCATCGTACACTGTAAAAATACCGAATATTTCTTTGTAATTAATAATTGTTTATTAAATCGATTAAATAATAATAAAAGATATACCGGTATGTCTTCGATAAGAAGATTCCATGAACAAAGCTTCTTTCTTAGAACTGCACGCCTGTGGAATTGTCTTCTGTTTTCCTGCTTTCCGGCTGACTACAATATGGTTGTGTTCAAGTCTAACGTAAATAAGTTCTTGATGAGCTGTTCCATATAAGTTATCAAATTTACCAAATTTTCATTATTAACGATTACTATATTGTCCAATTTCTACTGTACACTCTTTAACCCTTATCCTTGAGTGGCCTCTTGGCCTTGATAATGTGGTGATGCCTATGTAAAAAATGTTGATAATAAAAAAAATATATAGGGTTTCCTTTGTATTAACAAACTGCGAGTGAAATTTGTGCAATATTTATTTTTTTTTATTAATACAAAAAACATAATCAAAATATGTAGCATTCTATCATCATGCTGTTTTTAATGTCCGCATGCGCAAAAATGTCGGCTAGTGGTTAATGTACATTTTACATATTAATTTGTCGATATCTGTATGCGTTATTCATGTATGTAAACAAATATATTATTCGCTATAAACGATCCTTAGTGCATGAATATTATTTCCTGAGGATTTTAATGTTATGTGACTAGTAGTTTAGGAGTTTACCTGTTAGATATTTACACCCACACATACGCCTACTGTTCTATTTATATAGATAGTTCTGCTAAAGTGCCATTACATTCAGACTGTATTATTCATACGATTGTTAAACTACGGATGAAATATAATAGAAGAATCTAAGCAAAATGTACCCAAACAACTATTTAATAAATACTTCTTGTGAGACTATTAAAAAATAAGAGGTGTATCTTATAAAGTTTGAATTAAAATAAACTACGAGCTATTTGATGGCATACAACTAAAATCAATGGAATTCCATCGTGCTCGAAGACAACTGAAACATTTGAGTACCCTGTACATCTACCAAACCACAATTCGTATGGAGTATTGTTGCCAAATCTCAGCTGGTGCATCTACTACTAGTCTCCCCTCTTGGAAAGGGTCTCCAAAATGCCTACAATCTAACAGGTCTCACTATGTCAACTAAACTGCAACCCCTGTTGCCTCTCTGTGCCGCTTTTACAAATATTTTAATTAAATATACTCTGATTAATTTTTTACACAAGTGCCACATCGACGTACATATCCCCCAACAAAACCGCTTAGCAACAAAATCACACCCTTCACTGTTGAGCTATGTAAATCTCTGAAATGTTTCTATTATAATAGTTGCTTCTCCACGAACAGCTAGACAATGGAAGTCCTTACCTGCTGCCTGCTTTCCTGACTGTGCTAGAATGAAGCAGTTTATTTGTAAGTAAATTAACATCTTGTTAATCTTTTCTAGTATATTTATTGAGATTGTCGGCCTGACTTCCTCATCTTTGTTGTTATAGTCACAACGTTTCGGCCGTTTTGCCCTCCGGCCTATTTCAGGTGTTTTGTATCGAACTGGGGAACCGTTTGTTAGGAGTCTTGAACCCAAAACTTTATTATTATTACGGGGGTACCGTGTTCGGACTCCAGCTAGGCTGATTCTCTGTTTTGAATGTTACTTTTCACTGCCTTCATTCAGGATTGAACTCAGCACCTTTGGGTAACTGTAAACTTTGATACAACGTCTAGGACCACTCGGCCATCTTTTCTTTTCCAAATAGTAGCCCCGTGCGTCCAAATACTGATATGCCTTGTGAAGGGTGAACGTCAGTAAAAAATATAATCAAAAACCTTTTGTACATCTTGGTTTTAAATGAAAAAAAAAACTTATGTTATAACTAAAGAAAACATGGGATAAGACAATATAGTTTTCGTTTACTTTTGACAGATTCTAAACTGCCTTTTCTCTAGATATGTCTTTAGTTCTCATATTACATGAATCATAATCCATATAACATCGTTGGCTAAATTTTTACCTCGAAGTAAAATTATCCATCTTTTTACATTAAGTTCTTTTCATAATTTGCCAGGAACCATTTCTATTAAAAGAAAAAAAAAGCACTACATGATTTTTATTATTGAATGTTGAGTTAACGCTAAAGCGCATACTATAAGATTTCTTAAAACGTATTTTGAATCGATTTGGATTAAATAACTACACACATGACATAACACGGTGAAATGCGAGTGTTTATATGAACTTGGTTTCGGTCCTATAGCAAGTGAGATGATAACAATTCTTATCGAACATCATCCATTCATTTCGTGTGAATCAAATGATTATTGTTGGCATTCGTTTTCCTGGTATCTTTCAAGTTGGGAGTCATTCAAGATAAGGTACTTAGAGCAGATACCACGTCAATGTTGTCAACAGCATTAAGCGAAGTGTTTTTGTGTGAAATTCGAGCTTGGCACACCCAGGTTGTCAGTTCATGTCGTTTAAAATTTAGTCATCGTCACCTCCATGATGATGATGATGATGATGGGGATGATGATGATGATTAATATGATTCAATCAATCAATCAATCAATCAATCAATCAATGTGGGTTTTTATCACTCAATGAGGAACCCATCCCTGGAATTTAGCCATTTACCTCTGTCCCGAACTATCCGCTTCCATTTTGGACCCATATGTTATATCAGGTCGTCCCTCCACCTCATTCTTGGTCTTCTCTTTGGTCTCATATTCACGAGGTGTCGATTCCTTTAGTACTAATGGACCATCTGTGTCATGTTTTCTGGCTGCGTGTCCTGCTCCACTGTGTTTGAATGTCTTGATGGCAGTAGTAATATCAATAACTCTTGTTTGTTGGCAGATCCAGATGTTTGTCTTTCTGTCTTGTAGAATGATGCCCAACATTATCCTTTCCATCCTCTTTTGTGCCACTGCCAAGACTTCACTTTAGCGAGACGTAAAGCCCAGGTTTTACTACCGTAGACCATCACAGGTTGTATATATTCATTGAAGATCTTCTCTTTGATTGACATACTTGGTTTTCGGTTTCTCCCGATATTATCTACTTTTCCGATTGTTATGATGATTATCCAATAGTCATTTGACACTTCTGATTGCCATTTCTGATATCCATGGGAAGATTCCCACGAATAAAGAAAGAAATGTTATAATTCTGAAATGTGAATTGCATCATGGAAATTAACAATAGAAATATTAGCATGAAAAAGATGTTTGCGTCGAGAGCTTTTGAATTGTTAAATAAAATACATCTTATTAAAACGAATATGTTTTCTAATAAGGAATATTTGCTGAGAGGGAAATTAACTGTTTGTTTTTTTATTTATCATATGGATTCTATGTTGCAAATGACATATAATCGAAATTCGTTTCATTTATATGTTGTTGTTTTTTAATATTTATTGGATGAATATTTACAAGTAGAAGATGAATTAATCGAAAGTAGTTCTGGAAACGACGGCCATGTTTGATGTATCTCGTATGTGGAATATTTATAACATTTTACCCCAAACAAGGCACATTGCCATTTTGTGTTAGGGGGGGCTACTATCAGGGGCAAGAACTACTGGGGTACTATGTAGGGATTTGGGCAGTAAGATGTCGGTTCACGTTACACATGAACTTCTGCATGTCAGTACTGTTGGGACAGAAGGGAGCTGGAATGGAATCCCAGAGTCTAGCGGTTCTGGGGAAGGAACTACTGGAGTAGAAACATCTTTTTACATATGGAAATTTCTACTGTGTGGTGGTGGGATTTAGCTGTCTGTCGAGTTTGTCGAGGGTGTCTACGTCGTGGGAGCACAAGTGGCTGCAGTCACGATTAAAATACTTGTAGAGTAGGCAGAGGGATGCAACATTTCGTCGATGGGACAGAGGCTGATCTTAGATGCCAGAAAAGGGCCTATCAGATTGACGACTCTCTTTTGAACCTTGCCTAGGAGCGAGAGATTAGTAGCAGATGCATCAGACCAATTGGGACAGCAATGCTCCATACATGGGCGAATGGTGGCTTTATAGAGGTATAGGATACTTTCGGGCGTTTATAGTTTTCTAGCACGGTAGAGAGAGCCTACCGTCTTCGCAGCGGCTCTGGCAATGCGTTCAATGTAATTGTTCCAACTTATGTTTCCTGTGAAGGATAGGCCAAGCAGTATTAAAGATGTACTCTCAGATAAAGAGTCACTGGCTATTGCTATTAGTGGCAAAGAAGGTTTCTTGTAATTCTTGAAAGAAACCAGTTTAGTCTTGGCAGCATTGAATGTGACCATCCATTTTTGTCCCCATTCCACTACAGATTGGAGGTCATCCTCTAGTGTTTCTGCCAATTCGTTAGATATGTGTTCATTTGTTTTCCTGTCATGCCTGTTATAGAGTGTGGTGTCATCAGCATATATACCCATCTCAGAGGAAATTTTGTCGGGGAGGTAATTTATGAATATTAGGAAAAATAGAGGTCCAAGGATAGACACATGAGGCACTCCCGCATTTATATCGTATTGCTTAGATATACGACCGTCGAGGATAACCTGGATTTTTCTCTTATCTAAGAAGGAGTGATACCGTATGATCTAATTTTCCTGAGGAGACCCTCATGCCATACCTTGTCAAAAGCCTTAGATCTAACTAGAGCTACCGCACTGCCCTCCCCTGCTTTGTCCAGTGAATGGTATATACATTCAGACATTATAGTGAGGATGTCTGTTGTGGAACGGGCTTGTTTAAATCCATATTGTTGATCAGTCAGAAGTTTAGCATCTGTAAGGCGATGGACTAGAGCATGGTTAATTATGGTTTCAAATATTTTGGCGAAAAGTAGGACAAGGCTAATGGGGCGATAATTTAATGGTTCTTTCGCCAGAATTCTTGAATACTGGTACCACAGCAGCAGTTTTTCATCAGCTCTGAAAGCAAGATTCATTAAGAAATTTGTTGTAGAGTTTGGAGAGAACTGGAGCTACTTCGGCTGAGCACTTTTCTAATAGCACAGCTGGGATGAGATCGGGTCCACATGCTTTTGAAAGGTCAAGGTTTTTTATGGTAGCATTCACCTGAGCAGGGGTGATTGTTAGATTTCAATTAATTTTTAATTAAGGTGCTGGGGACCCTGCTCTAGATTCTGAAGATGGCTTCACGAAGTTCATCTTTTGTTTAATATTTTTTGTCATTTCGGTAAACCTCTCTTGTCATCCATCCCTAAACATTTTCAGTTGGGTTCATGTCCGGTGAGCATGCATGATGTTCCAAGAGTTGGACTTCATTTTCTTGTAGAAAGCCCAGGATTCGTCTTGCAGTGTGGATTACAGTTGGAATAACCATCCATCTCTATACAAACGATGACCCCCCCCCCATTATCACATATGCTTTTAGTAGCATGCTAACATAACCAGCTGATGTCTGACGATCCTGCACTACCTGGAGCTCCATCGTTCTTCTGTAAGAAAAGGCAACTCATACCATTACGGATTTTCCACCACTATGACGTGTGGAAAAAAAAATTCAAGGGGCATGTTTTTGTCATGCCAATCAAGGCCATCTAAATTTTTTCTGATCAGAAAATAGAATTTTCTTCCATTTCTCAACGTTCCAGGTTTGGTATTCACGGCCAAATCTTAAGTGGTCCACTTTGTGACATGGAAAAAATCGATGCATTTGTTTACACTGTTTATTTACCATGTAGTATTAGTAACATTAAGTCGGAAGAGTTTAAAATCTATCCTTAAAAAGGGTTCTTTTTAAAGATTTTTAAATGGTCTTAATTTTTGATGAACAGTGCATATATATATATATATATATATATATATATATATATATATATATATATACAACTACTTAATTTACTCACATAAAATTAATATACGAAAGTATAAATTTATGCGTAAACTTTAAGTATTTACATCAAAAGTGCTCAATACGTATGTAGAGCTAGTTAGTAAGTTATTAAATATATATGGCGATTAAGCTACACTGTATATTTCGCGTTTCATGCACTCTAGGATTCTTCAGGTTGAAGTTTCCTAGAGTGGATGAAATAAATAAATACCGCAAGAAGAGGGACCTCCGTGGTCTTCGGGCCAAGATAAAAGTGTAGTATCTGTTCCGGCAGATACTGCAAGCAAAGACCATATGTGGGGGCAACGCAACATATACGACCTTTGTCAATGTAGGGGAAACCCTTCATACCAATTGTCACTATCCAGCTCCCCTACTCCCCGGGGAGTTAGTCCCCATTAACTCCTCACATTAAAAATCGGCCTTGTGCATTATTTGCTGGGTAGGGGAGCAAATAAATACAGCCAACCTTTTTCGCAGCAGTCTTGTCAACGCTCCCGATATATCTGTTTCTACTCATGTTTCCTGTGAATGTTCTATGTGTTTGAACGCAGTACTTTCAGGTAATGTATCTTATGTCTTGAGAAGGTTTATTGTAATTATTATAGGAAATTTACGTAGTCTTGGCAGCATTGAACATTACCATCCATTTTTGTCCCCATTTCACTACAGACTGAAGGTCTTCCTCTAGTGTTTCTGTTATTGTCGTTGACATGTGTTCATTCGCTTTCATCTCGTGCGAGTTATCGAGCGTAGTGTCGTCATCAAATATGTCTATCTCAAAAACTATTTTGTAAGGCAGGTCATCTATGAATATCAGGGAGAATAAAAGTTCAAAGGATTGACCCTGGAGATTCACCTGCATGTACATCACATTGTTTACACGTACGGCCATCAATGAAAACCTGGATTCTTCTCTTATTTAAGACGGATTTTATTATGAAAAGTATTCGTCCAGTAATACAATGGAATCTGATTTTCATGAGAAAATGTCAAAAGTCTTAGTTTTATCATGACCTACTGCCCTCCCCTCCTCTGCCTTATCCAGTGCATGACATATACGTTCAGAGATGGTATTTATTTGCTCCCCCACCGAGCAAATTAGGCACAAGGCCGATTTTTAATGTGGGGAGTGAAGGGAGGGGGAGGGAAAAAGGGGACCAGCTCCCGAGAGGTGGGAAATGGGAGCTGGTTAATGGTCAGGCATGTGGGGTTGCCCCCACATCTGGTCTTTGCTAGTCATAGCTAGTCATAGCTTGCAGTATCTGCCGGAACAGATGCTACACTTTGATCTTGTCGCCCGGACCCCCGAGGGGGTTTTGGCCTGACATATACGTTCAGAGATTACGGTTAGAATATCTGACGTAGAATAGACTTGCGTAAATCCATATTTATAGTCGGATAGGAGTTGAGCAACTGTAAGGCAATTGACTAGAGCTGGATTAATTATGGACTCAAATACTTTGGCAAAAAGCGGGAGGAGACTAATAAGGTTATAATTTAATAAGCAAGAATTCTTGTAAACTGGTACCATAGAGGCAGTTTTCCAGCAGTCAGGAAAGCATGAGTCATTAAGGCATAAGGAGTTTGAAGAAAACTGCAGCAACTTAATTTAATAACTGTTTTTAATAGTTTAGCTGGGATAAGGTCAGACAAACATGCCTTTGTGGTGTATAGGGTTTTTTATGATATGAACTTGAGGAGGAGATTTTCAGATCATCTAACGTGTTTTCTGTCCGCAAATGAAAATTAGAGAAGAAGTGGTTTGTTGGACCAAAATTAGAGTGAGGCGAACCCGCCTTATCTCAAGTTAAATAATTATATGTGTAATTTTCCTCTTCGTGATAAAATAATTTCGGTTCTTCGCCGAAAAAAGACATAAGAAAACATTACGAAAAAGAACATTCGAACGAATATGGCAAAAGGAATATTACCTCGTAAGAACGGCTATGACGAAGGAGTTAATTAAAATGGTCTTTCACAATTTGGATTTATTATTTTTAGTAAACTATGCAGCAGAAATTTTTTTCAGGGTAATTATAAGTACTTATTAATTTATCTCATTTGGGTCAGTTCTCTATTTCAAATATAATGGACACTGTTTTCATTGAAATGTTAATAACTCATATATACCGGGAATGTTTTTTTTTCTGTCCAGGATAAACTATTTTTGTCCTATCCATATAAATCTCAGCTTTTACAAAACAGGTTTTTATTAAAAGTATTTCTCATTCCCTCAGATTTTCACGGGTCTTGCTAGTATGGAGAAATGAGTTAGAATGTGTGCAGTATTTCGATGAATTGTTCTCATCTTGAGTTTTATCTGCACAACGATCTCGGTCAGCGTAACCTTCGATCTTCGTCAGGTGTTAAAGTTGTCATTTTTGGCATGAAATAAATAGTGTATCTCTGCACTCTAAGGGTCCGAATTTTTAGATCTAGTTGGAAGTAGGATTACACAGATTATAAAGAAAATTGTAAAATTACACAGATTATAGAGAAAATTGTAAGATTACACAGATTATAAAGAAAATTGTAAGATTACACAGATTATAAAGAAAATTGTAAGATTACACAGATTATAAAAAAAAATTGTAAGATTAAACAGATTATAAAGAAAATTGTAAGATTACACAGATTATAAAGAAAATTATAAGATTACACAGATTATAAAGAAAATTGTAAGATTACACAGATTATAAAGAGCATTGTAAGATTACTCAGATTATAAAGAAAATTGTAAGATTACACAGATTATAAAGAAAATTGTAAGATTACACAGATTATAAAGAAAATTGTAAGATTACACAGATTATAAAGAAAATTGTAAGATTACACAGACTATAAAGAAAATTGTAAGATTACACAGATTATAAAGAAAATTGTAAGATTACACAGATTATAAAGAAAATTGTAAGATTACACAGATTATAAAGAAAATTGTAAGATTACTCAGATTATAAAGAAAATTGTAAGATAACACAGATTATAAAGAACATTGTAAGATTACACAGATTATAAAGAAAATTGTAAGATTACTCAGATTATAAAGAAAATTGTAAGATTACACAGATTATAAAGAAAATTGTAAGATTACACAGATTATAAAGAAAATTGTAAGATTACTCAGATTATAAAGAAAATTGTAAGATTACACAGATTATAAAGAGCATTGTAAGATTACTCAGATTATAAAGAAAATTGTAAGATTACACAGATTATAAAGAAAATTGTAAGATTACACAGATTATAAAGAAAATTGTAAGATGGCACAGATTATAGAGAATATTGAATGATCAGACCACCCTAGGGAGTATAATTTTTGGCTAAATTCATAACTCATCCGGGAGTTCTTAGCAATATAATATTTACGAAACAAAGAAACTAGTTTCAATATGGTTAATTGCGCGTTGT
Source organism: Euprymna scolopes (assembly GCF_053919585.1). Classification (NCBI taxonomy): domain Eukaryota; kingdom Metazoa; phylum Mollusca; class Cephalopoda; order Sepiida; family Sepiolidae; genus Euprymna; species Euprymna scolopes. The sequence goes on along the minus strand of NC_136488.1, from coordinate 169,116,449 downwards.
CCATTTTTAACCGGATGTAGTTTTTCATTTTTCTTTCCATGTCCGGATGCTACATCGACCAAAATGTTGTGCACATAAGACTCAAGATGAGGACAAACGATTAATCTGAATATTACAAACATTCATACACCATCTCAAAAATTTAGAACTGTAATGTAAACATATCTGGACGTACACTAAATCAGAGTAAATCTTTCTTATCTTAGACAATCAGATAATACAGGTTGTCATTAATGAATGTACATTCAAACAGCATAACATTAATGCGGGCGTGTCTTAAGGGGTCGATCCTTGGACCATTATTATTCTTGATAATCATTAACGTCTCTCCATGATAACATTCTGTCTGACATGGGTATATTTGCTGATAATACCATGCTATATTCCATATCATATATTGATAGCATATCTGGGCATTTTATACTAATCTCTTATTCTTAGATAGAGTCCAAAATAAGTTTTCAATATTATAGATCTAACCTTGTCAACTAATCTCCAGCCCCTGTCCCATCACCACAATGTTGCATCCCTGTTCTTTGTTTACAAGTGCCTTAATGGATGAAATCGTTTCATTTGTGCTCCCTCGTCGTGCATATCCTCGACAACGCTGTTAGCAACAAAATCACTCCTCGAACTCGAGGTCCTTAAATGCCAGACACCTTTCTACTGTAGTTGTTTTTCCCTCGAACAGCTAGACTTCAGAATTCCCTTTCTTTTACTTGCTTCCGTGACTGTGCTAAAATGCAGAAGTTAAAATACAACGTAAACCAACATCTTGTTAGTATTTCCTAGGCATGGTCTCGAATAGTGGCGATATGTCTTATTAGGAGTAAATGTACGTAAAAAATTATTTAAAATTAAACCACTTTAATGACTTGCACATACGCAAAGTAATAGAAACATGCCAGCAAGTTGTAATAAACAGTTTGCATTTTACCTTGTCGACATATTGTTACGTTGTCGTGTAATAAAATGAGCGTTTGTTGTATATTGGTTTAAATTGGAATGGAGATGATATATTAAAACGTGTCTATTTATAAAATATTGAGTGTTTGATTATCTTATCAGAGTTAATGTCGTTGTGTGTGTGATCGTCTAGTGGTCTTTCTATTACATATGTTCATATGTTGTTAAGTGTGAATATGTGTGTGACATGTCATGTATTTTCAGACATACCTTCTGCCATTTCGTTGGTCCATCTGGGAATTCTCATCTGGGAGAGAGACTTGATTCCTGCATTTGGGGACGACGATTTATTATATTATATTATTATATAAATTGGTTCTATAGCTTTTTATTCACCCTCCAGATCGTTCACAGAAGTTTGGAAAGTGAATTTTGCCTGTTTTCTTCTTCTAGGTCTTGTTTCTACCACGTCAGCGTTCGTGCCCCCCTCCCCCCGGCGAAGGGGAGGAAACAACGGCGAAGCCGTCCGCTCTCTTCCAAGTCCCAAGCAAATCTCCTCAATTCAGCTAACCTGATCACATGACTCACACGCAATCCAATCAGCTGATCTTGACTTCCGGTCAACGTGTCTACATTATAATTCACACTCTCCCCCCCTCTCTCTCTATTCTCTAACAATATTTGTCTACGCATTATTCATCCATCCAAACAGAGATATTACTTGTCATAAACCATCTACGAATGCTGTGTTCTGAGTACCCTACTGTATGAAGCAGACTTGGATCACGTATGCTTGTCACGAAAAAAGATTGAACGTCTACCATCTCCGATGCTTGCGACATATCATAGGCATCAATTGATGGGATAGAATCACAAACGAAGAGGTGCTAAGACGTGCCGACAGCCGCTCCTTGTTTCAGACACTCCAGATTCCACGATCGAGTTGGCTTGGACATCTGCGCAGAATACCCGATGGCCGTCTCCCTAAGGATATCCTCCACAGCGAACTGGCAAATGTAACAAGAAGCTGCGATCGTCCGATGCTGCCACACGGGATCTAATCGCTCTTGGCATCGATGTGAGTTTGTGGGAGGAGCTAGCCTAAGATAGACCAGCATGGAGGCGTGCCTTGAGTAAGGGTGGCAAAGGACTCGAGAGGTTGGCGCAGAGAAGACAAAACTAATGACTACGTTTACTGTTGCTTGCATTAATCTTTCGTAGATTGCTTGCCATTATTATTATAAACTATCCTGTTAATTTCAGTATTATGTAACCAATAGTTCAAGAGTTTATTTGTTAAATATTTTTACAGAGACAAATATACAGGCATCCACTCTTTTATTACTATAGAAGATTACTATGAGGATATTTCAAAAGTAAAGCTTTCTATTTTTTATTCCGCCGTAACGGGTCAAAAGGATTGCAAATTATATTTTTATAATGACTGAAACTATGCATTAATTGCCTTAAACTTTCATCTCCTAATTTTAGCTATTGACGGTGTGAGAATCTAAGACAGAAACTCCTATCAATGACTTGCGCTAGAGCATCACTGAATTCCTGAAAAAATTTGAGAATTGTGGTTACTATGAAAAAATAACTTTTAAGGCGAAAATGGTCACTTTAATTTTGGAACGATTGTGCTCTCACATATGGCATATAGGTACTTGTCCAGTTTCTGGCCTTATCCCGATAATATCGCGTCGGGATTTTCCGTAATGTTTTGTGAGAACAATACCACAAAAATGACATCAACAGCAACAACAATATATTATTTTTAAAACGGATCGATTAGAAGAACGCCTCGGTCATTTAGTTGAAGACGTTTAATTCTTGTAAGTTAGAAGTGTTTTTTTTTTATTTTGAAAATATTATTAAATTATTAAAAGAAACCAACAAACAAACAACAATAAAGTAGCGACAATTATACAAGATTGCTTAATAATAACTGTTTATATTGAACTTTACAACGCTACTGTTATAGCCAGTTAGAGATCAGCTCGGCGGTATTGTGTTCCACATGGGAGCAATTCTATAAAAAAAACCTTTACTCATCGTAATTTCGTTTAATTTTAAGCAAAGATAGTGAATAAGATAAATTGCTGATAGTGAGTATAGCAAGGCGAATATTTGCCATAAATGTTTGGAGGGACAATTGAGTGAAGCTCAGTCGAGTACCTGTAATAACGATATCGCAGAGATAGGCTCCCAATGTCTCTGTGAGAAAGAAGTAACAAGATGCCACAAGGACTTTACAAACCAAAGCAGAGAATTAGGATGTAAACTTGACAAGCACCGCATACATTTTTTTTTTATTACATTTTCGCCCCAAACAAGGCAAATTGTCACTGTGGTGTAGGGGGCTACTATCAGGGGTAACAACTACCGGGGTACTATGTAGGGATTTGGGCAGCAAGATGTCGGTTCACGTTATACTTAAACTTTTGCACGTCAGTACTGTTGAGGAAGTAGGGACCCGGAATGGAATTCTTAAGTCTGGCGGTTCTAGGGAAGAAACTATTGGAGTAAAAAGATCTTTTACATCTAGGGATCTCTACAGTGTGGGGTGAGATTTATCAGCCTGTCGGGTTTGATGAGGGTTCTCACGTCGTGGGGGGGCACAAGTGCTTGCAGTTCTTCAGAGCATTCACCACTGAAATACTTGTAGAACAGGCAGAGGGATGCAACATTTCGTCGATTGGACAGAGGCTGAAGCTTAGATGCCAGTTCAGGACCTATCAGGTTTGCGGCTCTCTTTTGAACCCTGTCAAGGAGCGAGCGACTAGTAGCAGATGCACCAGCCCAAATGTGAGAGCAATACTCCATACATGGGCGAATGGTGGCCATTATCTACACGCGCATTGAAAGAACTTAAAAGCTAACAGAAGTTGGAAACCACAAGGTTGTAAACGCAAACGTTATTCTAATAAGGTGTCTACATTTTTAGGTATAGCACCGCAGTACTGCCTTAATTCGACGAAATGTTTATAGACACACATTGCATTTTGGTTTAACGGTGCGTGTTTCTAAAGTATTCATATATCGTCGGCTCCAAATACATCGGCATATCAGGTTCCGTCGTTTGTCGTTATCCTCTTCATTAATGAAGATGCATAGTATAATTTGAAGGGCGAATTTGTGGTGGACGAAACTATGAAAGTGTTCAGAAGAAAAGGTAGGGGGACAAGGTTGATAAAGATGCTTCTTAATATTTCCTCCATTTTTAATCAATGCCCACGATGTCTAAACGTGCTGTTCTCCTACATACATTCCGTTTCTGACAGTGTGTACTCATGAGGGCAGTCATTTGTTAGTTAAGATACCAGTGCGCTGTAGTTGAGCGTTTTCTTTGTTTCACATAGTTTAGTCTAGTTGGCAACTTTACCACCAAAACTTTTAGTTTGGAGCGAAAATCGATCTATTCTGTTGACGTGGCCAGCTCAGTGGAGTCGGTGGTTGCTGATCCTGTCTTCAACGCTGATTGTAAATGCTTGATACAAAACTTATAAGTGTCTCCAAAAATCTGATTGTATTTGGTGGTCCAATAAGTTAATTTGTAATGAAAGTTACCTGCTATATATATATATATATATATATATATATATATATATATATATATATATATATATATATATATATATATATATATATATATATATATATACACCCCGTGCGAGAATTATATGCAACTCGATATTTTTGTTCTAACTCGAATAGTTTTCAATGAAAATTATTGAAACTTCGCACGTTATACGGCAACACCAACGCATGCGCAGATATAAAATGTTAAGCTGATCTGCGCAATACCGAGCAAAAAGCAGCCATTTTGGTTACTTGCAGTTTTTTTTTCAACGTGCCAACTTTATATGCAAGATGGGACGTTAACGTGCTGTAAGTCAAGCTGAGAAGTTCCAAATTGTTGAAAGGCTTCATAATAAGATTTTCACCTTAGAAATTGCCAAATAATTACACCGTGATCATCGTACAATCAAAAAATATTGTACTAACCCTCAACTTTGCAACGGATGTTCTGATAAAGAAATCATATCTGTCATGTGGAACAATGAGCAAGATCAAGAGGGAAGTTCGATGTAACCGACTTGAAACTAGCAAACAGGTTTTTTAAAAAGCTGGATTTCCTGATGTGTCAAAATCAACTCGTTGCCGTATCCTGAGAACGGTTTCAAAATTTGGAAAGCCAGAGGTTCGCCCTCAATTGAAGGATATCCACAAGAAAAAGAGGATGGAGTTGGCAAGAGATCACATGGAGATGGATTTTCTAACTGTTTTGTTCACCGATGAGTATCGAGCGACGCTTGATGGGCCCGATGTATGAGAGTGGAGATGGTACCATAATGAGGGTCTACATCCCCAAAGTATCAGGCGTCCACAAGGAGGTGGTGGTGTGATGTTCTGGGCTGCAATCATTGGCAATGAGCTGGTAGAACCATTCAGAGTCGCAGATGGAGTGAAAATTACCGCCAGACTCTATAAATGATTTTCGTACATTTATAAGCTACAATCAACATCCAAATGAATGCTTGGAAGATAATTACGGTTTTCAGAAGGCGAACAATTAAAAGATAAATCTGCCTTACTTAAAAAATTGCTAGGTTTATTTATGGTGTCTTTTACATATAAAAAAAAACACCCAATACTTTTGCTGATGAGGAGAGTTTGTTTAAAAAAAACTATATGTCAAAATTATTGTCCGTGGCTTAATGTCTATCACAATAAAAACATCGTTTCCGAAACGATCGTACAAATTATTGGCTTTGTTGTTATTCCTTCTTATGAAACAGATTTTTAATTTTTATTTCTAATTTGAATTTTAAATTATCAATCACATTACTAAATATTAAAGTAGCTCTAGGATATTTGCCTATCGAGGTTATTATATATTATTACAACGAGCACTGTTCTTTTCTTGTGTTTTAATTAAATTAGTAATTTTACTATTACATTAAAATACACTCTGCTCTTTAGACTACTGTTCCAACCCCCTTTATATATATATGTATATATGTATATATATATATATATATATATATATATATATATATATATATATATATATATACGTAATAGAGCGCTCGTTTCATTTATCATACGTTTCATTTATCATACGTAAAATAAAACGTTGCACTACATCCAGCTATTGACACCTTGGAAATTAATTTAACTCCAATTTTTATTTAATATTCAAATCTCTAAACCCTTTCCATGCTTATTTATTTCATGGTAAACCTCTCCATACAAATATTGTATATTCAAAACATAATCTTAAATGGTTTACATTTACTAAGATTAGTCACATATAAAACCCGAAAAATGCAGAAACTCTAATACTGTGTATTAGTCTTGGGCTAGTTATTCCGATTTCCTCTGACGTAGGAAGTTTAAAAGGAATATACATGTTCCAATCAGTCCCTCGTCACATGTATATCCCAGTAAGGAAGATCACATAGCATTTCCAAATGGTCATCCATCTGGTATTGGCCAGGTTACACGCCGCTTAACTGCAGTTATCCAACATAAATCGGTATTTCAAGGCGATTACCCAGTAAATATATAAGGATACAATTAAAACATGTATGCACATATGTAGTCAAAAATGCCAGTTAGAATAATAAAAAAGTTATAGTAATGTTAAAATGTGAAAGTAGCCGTTGATTAATAGTTTTGTTTGAAAATGCCAAACAATTTTAACAAATTTGTCTAAGTTTATTACAAACTTCGAAAACATAGTTTAAACTTTTCATAATATTTACATTAGATCATGAAACATTCCAAGTTCGTTGTGTAATTTATAAACAGGAGAAACAACTAAATAGTTGAGAAACACAGAAATAGTTTACATGTATGCAAGAGACATAAGTTTTCGTTTGGATCACAATGCAAAAGTTTTGTGTAAAAATATAATTTGTTGATGGACAGATGACAAAAGGTAAGCAGACGTACATTCCTTGTTCTCCTGGTCACCAACGAAATAAGAAATTCAATAGAAAAATATAAAAACAGAAGAAAAAAACACGAATGACGATGACAAAACAAGTAAAGAAAAAAGAAAAAAAAAGAAGTTATGTGTGTCTAGAAAAATACAGAAGGAATGAAAGAATTAATGAATACAGAAGGAATGAAAGAATTAATGAATACAGAAGGAAGGAAAGAATTAATGAATACAGAAGGAATGAAAGAATTAATGAATACAGAAGGAATGAAAGAATTAATGAATACAGAAGGAATGAAAGAATTAATGAATACAGAAGGAATGAAAGAATTAATGAATACAGAAGGAATGAAAGAATTAATAAATACAGAAGGAATGAAAGAATTAATGAATACAGAAGGAATGAAAGAATTAAAAGAAACAAAAGAAAAACGAGAAAAATAAAAAGAAAAAACTAAAAAAAGCATGAAAAGGGGAGGGGCCTTCAACACGTTTAAATATAAAATGGAGAACGAGAAAAGAAATGAAGCAAAACGAACAGGTAAAAAGAAGTTGAATCTATCTGGAAGAACTCAGAACGAATGACGTAGTAGTAGGAAAAGAAGAAAAAAATATGAAAAAGAAAAAAGAACAAGAACTAAAAAAAAGATGAAAAAAAGAACAAAAACTCAAAAACGATGAAAAAAAGAACAAAAACTAAAAGAAAGATGAAAAAGATAAAAGAACAAAAACTGGAAAAAAAGATGATGAAAAAGAACAAGCACTCAAAAAAAAAGATGAAGAAAAAGAACAAAAACTCAAAAAAAAGATTAAAAAAGAACAAAAACTAAAAGAAAGATGAAAAAGAGAAAAAGAAAAAACCCTAAAAAATAAAGATGAAAAAAAAGAACAGAAACTCCAAAAAAAGGATTAAAAAGAAAAAAGAACAGAAACTAAAAAAAAAAAAAAAATGAAAAAGAAAAACGAACAAAAAACTCTAAAAAAGGGGGGACGGGGTAGAACACGCTTTAATATATAATAGAAAATCCTATGAAGGACCTAGCATAAGTCACTGTGGGGAGACATGTGAAGCTTCTCGGTGCGCAGTGATGGGTCTCTAACTTGAGCAGGCAATTAATCGATTTGAGTGATTAATCGATTTGAATGATTTTAATGATAATAAAAAATAGGAATGTGAAACATTCGTCCTTTTTCATAATATTTCAGTGTGCGTTTACTCTCCCTCGCTTCCTCTCTCTCTTTCTATCTATCTATCTTTCTCTATATATGAGGTGGCGGTAAAATTATGTAGTCTGCATTTGTGCGAAGCGGTATTTACCAGAATCTTCTGT